>NC_139515.1:8051493-8058993 GCF_947247035.1 Vipera ursinii | reverse complement strand
GATGCTGAGACTCTGGAAAGAGTGCAGAGAAGAGCAACAAAGATAAATTGGGGGCTGGAGGCTAAAACATATAAGGAACGGTTGCTGGAATTGGGTATGTCTAGTTTAATGAAAAGAAGGACCAGGGGTGACATGGTAGCAGTCTTCCAATATTTAAGGGGCTGCCACAAAGAAGAGGGGTCAACCTATTCTCCAAAGCACCAGAAGGCAGAACAAGAAACAATGGATGGAAGCTAATCAAGGAAAGAAGCAACCTAGAACTAAGAAGAAATTTCCTGACAGTGAGAACAATTAACCAGTGGAACGGTTTGCCTTCAGAAGTTGTGGGTGCTCCAACAGTGGAAGTTCTTAAGACAAGATTGGACAAGCATTTGTCTGAAATGTTATAGCATCTCTTGCTTGGGGTAGGACTAGAAGAACATCCAGATCCCTTCCAACTCTGTTATTCTAACTTAAGCAGCCATGCATCTGTCAACAGCCCAGCCTGGGATAATGTTCATTAGCCTTGGTGGAGCAGTGGGCTAATGCCTCCTTAAGTAACACCAGCTGCCTGCAATTAGTGCAGGTTCACATCCCACCAGGCTCAAGGTTGACTCAGCCTTCCATCCTTCCGAGGTAGGTAAAATGAGGACCCAGATTGTTGGGGGCAATAAGCTGACTTTGTAATAATGCTGCTTGGGGGTGTGTGAAAACCCTAATAAGCAGGCATATACATAGAATGAAGGCTACTACTAAGCTTGTAAGCCGCCCTGAGTCTTCGGAGAAGGGCGGGATATAAATGGAATAAAAATAAAAAAATAAAAAATAAAAATAAAGGCTATGTCAAATAACTAAAGTTCATTAATAACTTTGTCCCAAATCATTTTTTCTTAGTGTGTCTTTGTCTAAGCAGGGTGAAGAAGGCTGAAAATCGCATCAGTTAAGGCAAGTGAGTTACCTCCTTCCAAGCTTGCTTACCCAGGGAAAATAACGGTCCACTCAGCTATAAAACATTTAGACACCAGAATGTTGATTAGCAATGGGAATAGCACTGGGAAACAAGCCACTAGATAACACTTGGGAAAAGTTACACAACTTCAGTATCTTTTATGCAAAAACGCAATCTTGGTTTAACTCACAGAGTTATTTTTTAAAGTGCCATCTCAGTAGCTTTATTCTTTTCTTTTTTTTCCCCTGCTGCCTCCAGTACCGTGATAAGGGATCTGTTCTTCGACAGAATTTATTTATTTATTTATTTATTTATTTATTTATTTAATCCCATTTATATCCCACCCTTCTCCGAAGACTCAGGGCGGCTTACAATCTAAGCACAAATCAATGTGCTTAGCAATAGCCTTCATTCTATGTATATGCCTGCTTATTATTAGGGTTTTCGTCACCCCCCCCAAGCGGCATTATTACAAAGTCAGCTCATTGCCCCCAACAATCTGGGTCCTCATTTTACCTACCTGGGAAGGATGGAAGGCTGAGTCAACCTTGAGCCTGGTGGGACTCGAACCTGCACTAGTTGCAGGCAGCTGGTGTTACTTAAGGAGGCATTAGCCCACTGCTCCACCAAGGCTCTAGAATTGTGTGCTAGTATCTGGTCTAAACAAAAGTGTAGGTGATTTCTCTCGCAAAAATGAAAAACTAAATTCATTTTACATGAACTGTTTTCCCAACACCATATTCTAGCATCTTGTGTCAGCCGTTGATCCTTGAGATGATAAAAAGTCTGCCTTGTTGCCATATTATGACATGCAAACAATAGGGGACTCTAAAAGTCAGCATGGGGTTTTTCACACTTGCACCTAACCGCAGCTCAAACATGCCTTGACAACATCTTTTTTCCCCCTGTTCCTTTTTCTGTCTTTTTTTTATATCTAATCCACGAGTAAGAAAGTTGTAATTGCCTTAGAAGTAGTTGTTTAATATTTTCCCCTAACTTTACTATCATCTAAGATCAACCTCGGCATGGGTAAAATGCGTTAGGCTTTATCCTCTTGTTGGAGAAAACTACACGGATAGCATCCTGTGGTCACCAGGACTTGATCTTCATTTGTGGGCATCTTGAACCTAAGAGTAGTGATTGTATCAAGCCAACTGCTGATTTTGACCCAGTTTAGTTCCTGGATGGGACTTCACCAGGATAGATTGGAATCTAAAGCAAAAAGGGTAGTTGTAGGCCTTTGATAAGGAAATTGCATGGACTTGATTCTAAGGAACTGTTATGGATCACTTTGAGTCTTCAGAGTCAGAATGTTAGCTGTGAAGAATCAGGACCATACATTAAGTTGCAGTTCCGAAGTTTTATAGTTCAAGCCTATAGACAAGAATCTAGCCAATTAAAGTTCAATACTAAGTAGGCAGTAGATAAGGGTTAACAGAATTCAAGAGGAATTGGACTTTGGCCATTTGTGGCAACGTAATGACTCTAAGCTGCTGACTTGTTTAACTCCACCCCCAGCTCTGCTGTTCTCTACACAGAAGCTGAAGCACTTAACTAGTCTAAGTTGATAAGAGGACACCTGAGGAGACTCAGCTGGAGGTTGGGTCAGCTGAACCACAGCCTGAGCCAAATCCTCAACTTAAAAACACATAGGAATCATAGACTCATAGGGCTGGAAGGGACCTCAAAGATCTTCTAGTCCAGGGTTCTTCAAACTTGGCCCTTGGCATGCTGGCTGAGGAATTCTGGGAGTTGAAGTCCACAAATCATAAAAGGGCCAAGTTTGAAGACCCCTGTTCTAGTCCAACCCTCTGCTCAAGGCAGGAGCCTTATACCATACCTTACACCAGTCTATTTTTGAAAACCTCCAGTGATGGAGCCACCACAACCACAGGAGGCAAGCTATTCCATTGATTAATTGTTCTCTATAATGGTTATTTATTACTTGTTCTATACAAGTCACACCTTGTTGGATTGGATACCTGGACTATCTCATCCCACAACCTGGATTAGAATTTAAATCAATAGATTTCCGACGCAACAGAGAAAATGCTTACCTTATTTGTGCCATTTTACCAAATTTGTCTCACACAGAACAGAAATGGAGGATTCCTTTCAATTTTTTATTAGCTAACTTCACATGTCATTTGTATGGGTTCATGCTCAGTTTAAATGTTCTCATCCAGTCCATCACTGTTGCTGAGATAGAGAGATAGAGAGCATTTCTGGAGAAGTTGCCTGAAACACAGCCAACATTTCTAAATGCTATATGTTTAGGTGGAATTTACTTTTAATTATGTCATTCTTTTCTCAAATACTCCATCTTGTTCAGCAATTAAGGTGCTTAACTCTAAAAGGAAGCCTGTCATTAAGACTAATTTATCCTAATCTCCATAGTATTTTGATGGCAGCTTGTGGTGAGAGAAACTCTTGCAGAAGATCTTTATATCACAGTATTTTTCTGCTCGACTCTGTCCAGGGGTGGTGGTGGGGAAAAATAAGCCAGGTTTTGTAGCTAATTTACTCAATGTCTGTCAAAACTATTGAAAATACGTATGTTTTGCACTGAACCACAGGGTTGAGAAGAAGGAAAGGAATATGTAGAGATGGAAACTTCATTTTTTGTGACTAATAGGGATAATTCACCAGGGGTTGCAGGAAAAGAAGGGGCGGCTTCTGTAAGGCAGAATTGTAAATGATCTGTAGGAGCAAAGTAGGCAGAGCCTGGGGGCGAAGTCAAGAGAGGAATCAGCCTGGAGTCATTATGTTCCCGGAAATGGTCTAATTCCAACCCCTATTGAATTCCATTGACTCTTCTCTAGATTTTTGTGCAGAGGCATGAACAATAAATCACCTTAACTAGAATGTGTGGTCTCAATTCTTTGCACCTGACATTGTAAGACTCTTTCCGATCCTCAGAAGAATATCTATATTTTCACCTATTAATCACTGGAAGGTTTAAACATTACAACTATAATGCTGACATGAAACAGCATCTGAGAGATTAATATGAAGGAAGGCATGTTCTTCTATTGTCCATAAAGAGAGATAAATACATACTGATCTCTCTAGAGAAAGAGAGAGATGATGAAATATATAGGAGGAAACGCAGACTCTTCAGTTATTGTAATGAAACCGAGAAAGACTTAAATAAAATAAAATACAGAAAACATCCGAGCCAAAAAAAAAATCAAAATATTAAACAACAAAATAGCCTGTTTGAAACACAGGTTTGAAGAACGAGATGGAGGTGATGTGAATTTGATCCAAAGAATGGATGCATGCAGCTAACAGAAGAAAATAGGCTGCATGAATAACAGAATAACAGATTTGGAAGGGACCTTGGAGGTCCTCTAGTCCAGCCCCCTGCTCAAGCAGCAGACCCTATGCCATTTCAGGCAGATGATTGTCCAGTCTCTTCTTAAAAGCCTCCAGTGTTGGAGCATTCACCGCTTCTGGAGGCAGGTTGTTCCACTGGTTAATTGTTCTCACTGACAGGAATTTTTTTCCTTATTAGTTCTAGGTTGCTTCTCTCCTTGATTAGCTTCCATCCGTTGCTTCTTGTCCTGCTTTCAGGTGCTTTGGAGAATAGGCTGACACCCCCCCCTTCTTTTTGGCAGCCCCTCAAATATTGGAAGACTGCTATCATATCACACCTAGTCCTTCTTTTCATTAAACCCAATTCCTGTGACCGTTCTTCATACATTTTGGCCTCCAGTCCCCTAATCATCTTTGTTGCTTTTCTCTGCATTCTCTTTTAATACCGAAATTATCCAAAATAATTTGTCAACAATTCGGCTCAGCTTAGAAAAAGGTTTGGACAGAATAGTCAACTACCTCAATTTTCTTATTTCTGTTGCCCTGGCCAACGACGACCAAAGCAGAGAGGAAGAACAGGCCACTTCAAGAAAAAAAGTCTCCAGGATTTATTTATTTTTATTTTATTTTTTGCAATCCCACTCAGCCTTTGGTGAAATCTATCTTGGCTGTCAGTCAGTCCTTGATCCTTCCACTTTAACACTGCGATTACAAGATCACGGATGAGTTCAGCAAACAGCAGCGAAGCAAGAAGCGTTCAACTCTAAACAATGGTCCGCTAAGTAAGTCTATAAATAGATTCCCTCTGCCCATTGTTTGGCTGAAAGGGTCAGGCTCATAAATAAAACAATGCTGATGATTGCAGTGTTTTCAAGCACTGTCATTTTCCTGGCTTTTCATGCTGATGACAAACTGCAGAATCTAAGTCAGGCTAATTACAGTCATGCTCTTAGCTCCATAGGACAGACAGTGTTAAAACTAAGCCTCTCACCTGGGCTATGCTTATTATGACAGGTTATGGAGCTGTCCTTCAGATGCAATGAAGGAAAAATAAGATATTCTGGAAAACTCTCTCTATATACATATAAGTCTAAGTGCTATTGCTATTGCTATCCATCTATCCATCTATCCATCATCTATCTCTCTCTTGTCTCCTCTCTTCATGTACAGATGATAGATGATGATGATGATAGATAGATAGATAGATACAGTAGATAGATAGATAGACAGACAGACATAATAGAGATAGAGATAGATAGATAGATAGATAGATAGATAGATAGATAGATATAGATATAGATAGATAGAGATAGATAGATAGATAGATAGATAGATAGATAGATAGATAGATAGATAGATAGATAGACATAATAGATAGATAGATAGATAGATAGATAGAGAGAGAGAGAGAGAGAGAGAGAGAGAGAGAGAGAGAGAGAGAGAGAGAAATGCTAGTTTTATCAAATCATTACCACAATTTTATAGTAAATATTCATAAATAAAAAGTTAATCAATGACATGAATTCTGTCAGAGGCTTCAAACCTTGGCTCTCGGTTCCTCCTGAGTAAACTCACAAATGTCTCAATTTCTTTAGCTGTGATATGTTTCTCCAGCAGCTTCCTGTTGTTGTGCAACAAAGCTGTGATTGTATCTTCTGCCAAGATATCATAGCCAATTAGATAGATAGATAGATAGATAGATAGATAGATAGATAGATAGATAGATAGATAGATAGTGACAGACAGACAGACAGACAGACAGACAGAAAGGGAGAGAGAGACAGAGACAGAAATAAAGATAGATATTAAAAAATGAAATTTAAGGTTGTGTTGATAGAAGTCTCGTGTCCAAAACAGCAGAAAATAAAAGTTCAGTTTTCTTCTGCATTGAGCAGACCCTTGCTAGAACAACTTCTACCCCTGTTTGGATGGATTTTGTCACAAAAACCCCACACATCCTGAGGGAGATTCTACTTACTATTCATTACAGGTCACAGATTACAAATGTTTTGAGTTTCCAAGAATTCTTTCCCGTGTAAAAATTGTAAACAAATCAACAAATACTAAAACTGAATGAATTACCTCAACAAAGTAGAAAATCATGAAGGAACACTAGGGACAAATGGGGTTCTTGTATATAGTTTGTAATATTGTCTGGAGCACATTACGAACAGAAACCAAAGTGCTACATAAATGCTAAATATTACTGCTGAATTTATTAGTACGTGATGAAGAAAATCCTACCAGTTTCTGACTTTTTTTTAAAAAAGAATCTAACATGTAAATCCACGAATATGTTCTAGCACAATAAAGACATTGAATACCTATACACAAATATACACATTTCTCAGAGTAAGGATGAATGAGATAACACTCTTTGAATGTTATCTCATTAATCTTATCTTATATAAATGCTGTTATGAATTTGTGAGTTGAATTACAGTTGGGAAAAGCCAAACATGAGAGAGAGAGAGAGAGAAATTCCAAGCATTTTATAACTTTGCTCTTTGGTGGTACTAGATGTATTGAAAAGTCCACTCTAATAAATCTGAAGGGCAGAAGATAAATTCCTTTATCGAAAGAAAGGAATTGCTTCCAAAACAGGCAAAATGGTGGTGACAGGCTGAAGAAAAGGGGCAGAACTTTAATCTTGCCTGTTCTGACACCCATCAAGGCCAAGCTCCGTTCCTTCTTGCTGACATCCTAAGATATCATTTGGAAGAAATTGCTCAGACTTGGAATTATTTTGTGAGATTTTGAATATAAAGGAATTCATCTTTTGCCAGTCATAAGCAAGTTTTGATATGCAGCATTGAATACTCTTCCTTCCCTGCTGAATTACAGCTTTCTCCTTCCATCTTTGAGTCATAGAAAGGCTTGATTGATGATTGATTGATTTGTGTTGACTCCTAGTGACCTCAAAGATAGATTTTCTCAAAAACAATCTGTTATTGTTATTTCAGGACTCTCAACAGCGCACTCACTGAATAAATAAATAAATTTATTGTAACTGTCCAGCCATTTTATGTTGATGATATCCATTTTGCTCATTGAGTTCATGGAGACCTAACCCTAAGTGGGTTTTTGCACCAATGGGATTTTCCAATGTCTTTTACCAGGAATTATATAAAGGGTGGGTTTGAAAAGTCTCCACCCTTCTAATTTTACCGATGCACTCAGAATGTGTTGGAGACATCCATTTTCCTCTCCGAGTTCATGGAGACCTATCCTAACCCTAAGTGGATTTGCCCTCT
>NC_139515.1:7948652-8051293 GCF_947247035.1 Vipera ursinii | reverse complement strand
GAATTCCCCCCCCCTCCCCGTTGACGTTGCTTGTCAGAAGGTCACAAAAAGGCATCAGATGAGCCCGTGACCCTGCAGCCGTCATAAGTATGAGTCGGTTGCCAAGCATCTGAATTATGATCAGGTGACCAGGGGGATGCCGCAGTGGACGTAAGTGTGAAAAATAGCCGTTAAGTCGCTTTTTTCCCCAGTGTGGTTGTAACTTCAAATGGTTATAAGTCAAGGACTACCTGTATTCAGAATTATTATGGAAGCAGAGAGATTTTTCCCTTCTCTTACCTGAGAGAAGAGCATTAAGGTGAGAGCTTATATTCACTGGACTTCAAAAATATATTTTATTAATCTTCAACCTGTTTGAAGTATTTCTCTCTGTTGTATATTGCAACTGCTGTAAGAACTGCTTAGGCAAGTCAGTGGGAAGATTCCAGAAGTTATGCTTAAATGTGTAAAACATTGAATTGTACTTACATATAGATGGGAAATTAGTAGTCTTCTGTTAGGGCTATTTTTTTTGTTACAAACTAAGAAACATCCTTGATTTCTGTGCGAGACCTTGGTTTGCACATCCTAACACTGAACATCTAAATCTGAAGGTCATTCAGGAAGATTTTGACATGTAGATGCATGGATTCAAGTAAAGACAACTGCAGCTGCAGTCTCTTCAAAATAACATGGAACATAGAATAATAGAGTTAGAAGGGACCTTGGAGGTCATCTAGTCCAACTCCCTGCTCAGGCAGGAGATACCATTTCAGACAAATGGTGGTCCAGTCTCTTAAAAACCTCCAGAGATGGAGCATCTGTAACTTCTGAAGGCAATCTATTCCATTGGTTGATTGTTCTCACCGTTAGGAAATTTCTTCTTAGTTCCAGGTTGCTTCTCTCCTTGATTAGTTTCCACCCGTTGCTTCTTGTCCTACCTTCAGGTGCTTTGGAGAATAGGTGAACCCCCTTGTCTTTGTAGAAGCCCCTCAAATATTGGAAGATGCCATCATCTCAACCCTAGTCCTTCTTTTCATTAGACCAGGGGTAGGCAACCTTGGCTCTTTTATGACTCGTGGACTTCAACTCCCAGAATTCCTGAGCCAGCCACACTGAGGGGAAAGGGAGAGGTTTCCAAGCTGAGCCATGCTGGCTCAGGAATTCTGGGAGTCGAAGTCCACGAGTCATAAAAGAGCCAAGGTTGCCTACCCCTGGCCTAGACATATTGGTTGTCTTTGTCTTGGATAGTGTGGACTAGGTAGTCCTTGACTTAACAACCACAACTGAGCCCAAAATTTATGTTACTGAGACATTTCTTAAGTGAGTTTTGCCCCATTTTATGACCTTTCCTGCCACAGTTATTAAGTGAATCATTGGAGGCGTTAAGTCAGTAGCAGGGTTGTTAAGTGAATCTGGCTTCCCCACTGCCAGAATGTCACAAAAGAGGATCACAATGACCGTGGGATACCGCAACCGTCGTAAATATGAGTCCCTTGCCAAGTGTCTGAATTTTGATCACATGACCACTGGGATGTGGCAATGGTCATAAGTGCGAAAAATGGCCATAAATCATTTTTTCCCAGTGCCGTTGTAACTTCCAATGGTTATTAAATGACCTATTGTAAGTCAAGCACTGTCTGTAATTAATTGGGGAGGCATCCATGGATAGGATGCCTCCCCAATTAATTCATCTCTATTATTGAGACCTTCAGCCATCCGTGCCTATTCACTGGAAAAGTCCCTTGGAATCCATTAATATTGTCAGATTAATGAATATGGAATCAAACTATAAATGGATAAAACTATGCATTTTCTTCAGCAGAAGAAGACCTTTGAATGGGAGACTTCAGAAGCAACAAACCTAGACGGTTTGTTGTTTTCATGATTTCTTTGCAGCCCTTAGCTCTGTTCAAAGAATGCTGAGCAGGCAGTTGGCTCCTGAGAAGATATTTTTAAAAAGCTCCTTTAAATGTCCTTGTGGACTTTTATTTTCCAAATTAGATTAGAGTTGAGGTGGTAAATGAATGAAACACCCTTGCTTAGAAGACAACAATCTTAAATTGCTCTTGGCCCCAAGCAAACAAAACAGACATTTTAACAATCTAAAACCGCAGAAAGTGTTTGGAGATTTGAGAATATTTCGGGGAGTATTCCACCCTCTTTTAAAACAGCTGGAAATGCTCAAAAAAACCTGTTTGAAGAGGAAGTTGTCAAGTGGGTTTTTTTTGGGGGGAGGGGGGAGGATTGTAACCACAATTCTCAGTTTGAAGCTGCCTCCCAGTTAGTGCCATTGTCAAGCTATTTGTTCATTAACTTATCTCTGAGTGCTTGGCTTCGCTTAATCTGTCTCCCATTCTTCCAGCTGAAGGGACTATTCAGGTTTAATGCGATTCTCTCAATCTGCACATGGCCTTTTTCATGCATAGCCATTGTTTGTGGCTTAAGCGTGGCTAGAGAAGCTGTAGCTCACAGGGACATTCGGCTTCTGGAAATAAATCAATAAAGGAGAATATTTGTAGCTCAGGGTTGAAATGGAGGGCCCTTGGTGCTCTCTGAACTTGGTGGGTTCCTTGCAGATGTTTTGTTGCCCAAACTAGGTAATACCATCAATGCTCTTCCTAGATCCATGGTGGTGAACCTATGGCATGCGTGACACAGGTGGCACGCAGAGCCCTCTTTGTGGGTGCATGCGCCATCGTCCCAGTCCTATAAAACCTTTTCACTTTAGGCCTCCGCCGCCTTGTGCAAAAAAAAAAAGGTTTAATCAATCAATTTCAACTTCTCGCGGGAAAATAAAAGATCTCGCAAGTTTGGGATTGATTGATTGAACTTTTTAGTCCCGCCCAGCCTGCCGTTACCACTGCAGCCACCACCCACCTAACGGGCCACACCCACCCAATGGGCCACACCCACCCGGCACCCGACAATACATGAGTGGGTTTTGGGTTGTAGTTTGGGCACTCAGTCTCTAAAAGGTTCGCCATCACTGCTCTAGAAATTTAGAACTGATGATGTTCCCTAGTTGGGTCATGAAACATCTGCAAGAAAACCACCAAGCTCAGAGAGCACCAAGGACCCCACAGTTCAAGTCTCTGAGCAAACTCTCCTCCCTTCTAGCACTGATGATGTTCCCTAGTTGGGTCATGAAACGTCTGCAAGAAAACCAACCCACCAGGACACCTCAGCCTTTGAATCCCACTGTTGAAATCAGCAGAGAAGCTTTCAATTTGGAGAAGTGTTAGGGAGGATTTGGAGGTTTTGATTTGCGAATTCTTCAGAGGTTCAAAGTAGATATGTGCTCAGCTGAATTCATCTATTATGATATTTTTAAACCCCTCCATTCACCCACCCCCCCAAAGGGCCCAAAATCCATTTCTGGCAAGGTTACCATAGTACCAGACGTATACCTTGTGTCCTTTGGAGGCTGAAATAATTTTTAAAACTGCAGCACAGCTAAAACACACACACATGCACACACTAACGTACAACTCTTACTTAAGTCTTCTGGCTTGGTATAGATGAAGAATAGATTTTACCCTTAATTGTGCTGCTCTACAGTCATATAATACATGTATGGTTGAAATCCAGCTGTCAAGATTTCCTTGAGCAGACCTGGATTTTACAGGTAGCTGTAATTCTACTACAGACTTACTTAAACTGGGGACCTTGTTACCTAGAAACAGAGACACAGGTATGTTTTCCTAATCATGTTAACCTGCAAGAAAGTCCCAAAGTTTTACTTATAAGTAAGCGAATGTAGGCCAGTCCTAAAACACGGGGGGTCCTCGACTTAACAACAGTTTAGTAACAACAACCGTGTTACCAGCTTAACAACTGCAGCGATTCACTTAACAGAATGTGGCAAGAAAAGTGGCAAAACGGGAGAAAGCTCACTTCACAAGCAAGATAAATTTGTGGAACAATTGTGATCATAAGCTGAGGACTCTCTATATACTAAAATTTCTATTTGCTAATCTCCCTTCTGTCGATTTAAGTTTCTTTTAAAGTTTTAAAAAAGTGGCAAAGCGGGACTTAGATTTCCCCTTTACCAATTTGTGAAATGCTTCTCTCTTAGGTAAAAGTAAATGTTCCCCCGCACATGCGTGCTAGTCGTTTCCGACTCTAGGGGCCGGTGCTCATCTCCGTTTCAAAGCCGAAGAGCCAGCGCTTGTCCGAGGACGTCTCCGTGGTCATGTGGCCGGCATGACTAGACGCCAAAGGCGCACGGAACGCTGTTACCTTCCCACCATGGTGGTCCCTATTTTTCTACTTGCATTTTTACGTGCTTTCGAACTGCTAGGTTGGCAGAAGCTGGGACGAGTAACAGGCGCTCACTCTGCTACGCGGCACTCGGGATTCGACCCGCCAAACTGCCGACCTTCCGATCGACAAGCTCAGCGTCCTAACCCACTGAGCCAATGCATCCCTTTTCTTCTCTCTTAGTCATCCCCAAACTAGTCTGGAGTTTGTTCCTTTATGTTAGCAAACTAGACTAGTCGGTTTATCTGTTTGCTGGATCTGGAAAAGGACAGATCCTGATGCATTTATGGTGGTGGGAAAAGATAACCGGGGCTGATTTGATTTAATTTAATTCCTTAGTTTGGACTTTGCCTTCAGAATGGTTGTCTGTGACCTCTTTATTGTTGTTCTTATTCCCAATAATTTTCATCTACTGTCTCATCTAAATGTAAGCCAGGTAGCTTTAAGGATATTTTCTAGACTGACATTTTTAAAGCTACACCTAAAAACTACACGTCATAAAACGGCCTAGGCCTAGGCCAGGGAACCTTGGCTCTTTCATGACTCATGGACTTCAACTCCCAGAATTCCTGAGCCAGCCATGCTGAGGGGAAGGGAGAAGTTTCCAAGCTGAGCCATGCTGGCTCAGGAATTCTGGGAGTTGAAGTCCACGAGTCATAAAAGAGCCAAGGTGGCCTACCCCTCTCCTAACTGTAATCACAAATTTGAGAATCAGCTTCTCCCTTTGGCTCTCTAATAATGCATTCAAAAACCAGGATTTAGCTTTACCAAAGGAATTCGCTCTACTTTCTACAATCCAGGATTACCGGACAAAGCGTCTTGTTGAACAGCCTTCTTGTATTCAGCGTTGTGTGATCCCACATGTCTCTCATCTGTTGCTGATTTCTCAGTGGAGTGGAGTTGAAAAGAAGGCATGACAGGAGGGAAAACGAAAAAAAACAAAACCCCTGCATTGATCTGGTGGTCTATCCAACTGCTAATCATGCCGTTTGCTGGGAAAAGCTCTGATAACATCCAGACAAGACTAAAACGCTTAACATCTGGAAACAAATCCTTGGATTCAAGATCACTTCGACAGTTGAGTGCTTAAGCTAATTTTACTTTTTTGGGTGGGAGCTACTGCATGATCAGGGACGTGGTGGCTCAGTGGGTTAGGACGCTGAGCTTGTCGATCAGAAGGTCGGCAGTTTGGCGGGTCGAATCCCAAGTGCCGCGTAACACAGTGAGCGCCTGTTACTCGTCCCAGCTTCTGCCAACCTAGCAGTTTGAAAGCACGTAAAAATGCAAGTAGAAAAATAGGGACCACTACAGTGGGAAGGTAACAGTGTTCCGTGTGCCCCTTTGGCGTCTAGTCATGCCGGCCACATGACCACGGAGACGTCCTTGGACAAGTGCTGGCTCTTCGGCTTTGAAATGGAGATGAGCACCGGCTCCTAGAGTTGGAAACGACTAGCACGCATGTGCGGGGGAACCTTTACCTTTACTGCATGATCATTTTGAAGGGCTGCGTTTTATTAAGACCACCTCCCAGCTTCTTCGAAATTTTAATTTATTTCTTCTTCCACTGCTTTCATGAAAAGAAAATGGATATTTTACAGTTTTACCTTGTCCCGACACAAATTTGAAAAATAATTGTATGCATAGCTAGCATTTGTTTCAGCTAAGGAGAGCTGCATCTTTTATGTGTATTTAGCCTACACCTCCGTCGTTTTCTTGTTTTTTTCCCTCCACCGCCTTATAAATTGTCTTCTAAATATTGGCAGCCCTAGGAATGTTTTTGTCATATATCTGTATTCCGGTATTTTTGTAATTATTCATCTGCAGGTTTGTCTTCTAAAAATCTTTTCATCTAGCTCCATGGTGGCGAACCTATGGCACAGGTGCCATAGGTGGCACGCAGAGCCCTCTCTTCGGGTATGTGTGCCATTGCCCCAGTCCTAGGCCTTCAGTTGGGTTTTATAAAAGCTTTTCGCTTTAGGCCTCCGCCGCCATGTACAAAAAAAAGGTTCAATCAATCAGTAAATTTCAACTTCTCGCAGGAAAAAAAAGTTCTCGCAAAGTTGGAATTGATTGATTGAGCTTTTTAGTCCCACCCAGTCTGCCGTTACCACTGCAGCCACGCCCACCCAATGGGCCACGCCCACCTAGCACCCGATGATACATAAGTGGGTTTGGGTTGCAGTTTGGGCACTCGGTCTCTAAAAGGTTCGCCATCACTGATCTAGCTAATCATTCCTCAGTAGTCCTAGGTGCCTGTTTTCTTATATGTATGTGTGTGTGTACTATATATATATATATATATAATATTTTAAAATTTACACAAATATGAGCTGTCACCGGTGTGACTACTGCCTGTCGATGGCCTTCAGGATAGGCTGACACAGGAGATTTGTCCCATGTTTGGGGCCTAGCAAGGTAATCTAATAGTTAACAAGCATTTGTCATATACATACATACATACATACATACATACATATATATATACATATATATATATATATATATATATATATATATATATATATATATATATGTATATATGTATATATGTATGTATGTATGTATGTATGTATATGTATATGTATATGTATATGTATATGTAGGTCTTGGCGTATTTGGGTCTTTTCCCGGCTTCATGCTGCTCCGATCACACTTTATATATATATATATATGTATATATGTATATATATA
The DNA here is from genome assembly GCF_947247035.1 of Vipera ursinii. NCBI lineage: Eukaryota > Metazoa > Chordata > Lepidosauria > Squamata > Viperidae > Vipera > Vipera ursinii. The sequence continues at coordinate 8,044,360 of NC_139515.1, read as the reverse complement.
TATATATATATATATATATATATATATATATATATATATATATATATATATATATATATATATATATATATTCTATTTGAGATGACCTGAATGCATGCTAAGGATTCTTTTGACTTTTATGTAACGGCAATTATATTTTGGAAGAATTGAGAAAATGTTTCTTCTCAAACAAACAAACAAACCCCTGATGTCATGTCATTCTTTTTGTAGGCAGTAGAACTCCTGAATCATCTTAACCTTGTAGAAATTGAATGATGACCCTCACTAATTTGCAGGTAAATTCTTAAAAAGTGGACAATTCTCAAATACTCAGGAGTTCCAGCATTTGGATCAAACAAAGCCTTGCCATATTAACATCCTAGAAAACTAAATTGTCTTTCCTCCAGTTACACTACAATTGCCATTGACTCAAGAGGGATACAGGGACTCAATCACTCAATCCATTAAGCAATCAGAATAGAGGTGGAAGGGACCTCAGAGGTCTTCTAGTCGAACCCCCTGCTTAAGCAGGAGATCCTACACCATTTCAGACAAATGGCTGTCCGGTCTCTTCTTAAAAACCTCCAGTGACGGAGCAGCCACAACTTCTGGAGGCAAGTAGTTCCCTTTACCATTTCAGACAGGTGGCTGTCCTTGACTTACAACCACAATTGAGTCCCCAAATTTGGGCTCAATTCCCCCCATTTTAGACCTTTCTTGCCACAGTTGTTAAATGAATCACTGCATTTGTTAAGTTAGTAGTGTGGCTGTTAACGTGAACTGATTTTCCCCGCTGAAATCAGTAGGGCAGACATGTCAAACACAAGGCCCGGGGGCCAGATGCGGCCCGCAAAGTGGTTTCATGCAGCCCGCGAAGCCATCGTGGAAACAGTGAGGGAACGGCCCCCACTGCCTTGGCCCTGGCCCAGAGACCCTCCTTCTGCCAGAGACCCTCAGATCTGTCCCACTCCTGCCCGGGCCCCCATAGGCACCCTTCATGCGAACGATGTAGAGCTGGCCACGCCCACCCAGTAGGCCATACGCACTTTAGCCACGCCCACCCAGTAGGCCACACCCACCCAGCCCCCTGAGGGCAACCACAATGCTGATGCGGCCCTCAGTGAAATTGAGTTTGACACCCCTGCAGTAGGGTCACAAAAGAGGATCATGTAATCCCGGGACATTGCAGCCATCCTAAATATGAGTCAGTTGCCAAGTGTCTGAATTTTGATCACCTGACCCTGGGGATGCTGCAACGGTAATAAGTGTGAAAAAAACGGCTACTTTTTTCGGTGCCATTATAACTTTCAAACGGTCACTAAATGAATTATCATAAGTCGAGGATTACCTGTACCGAGGTGTTTCAGCAATTGGATCAAATGAAGCCTTGCCCTATTAACCTGCTAGAAAATTAAGATTATTATTATTATTATTTATTAAATTTTTATACCGCCCTTCTCCCGAAGGACTCAGGGCGGTGTACAGGGCAATAAATATTAAAAACGAAGTACAAAAGTTTAAAAACAATTAAATATTATGCCTGATATAAACAGTAATTAAAACCATGTTAAAAACCCAGCCCTTAACCCATCGAACCAGGCCGGATTGCTCAAATAAATAAGTTTTTAGATCCCGCTGGAAGGAGCGAAGGTCGGGGGCCATCCGGAGCTCGACCGGCAAGCGGTTCCACAGGTCTGGCGCGCCCACAGAGAACGCCTTCCCCCTAGGGGCCACCAATCGACATTCTTTGATCGGAGGCACCCTGAGGAGGCCCTCTCTGTGGGAGCGCACTGGACGGAGGGAGGTTGACGCCGGCCGCAGGTGTTGCCGTAGGTAATCCGGACCCATGCCATGTAGGGCTTTGTAAGTCATTACCAACACCTTGAATCTCACCTGGAGGACAACCGGCAGCCAATGCAGCTCACGGAGCAAAGGTGTAACATGGGAGTATCGGGAGGCTCCCAACACAACTCGCGCGGCTGCATTCTGCACCAGTTGGAGCCTCCGAGTGGTCTTCGAGGGCAGCCCCATGTAGAGAGCATTACAGTAGTCCAGACGAGAGGTCACGAGCGCATGAGTGACTGTACGCAAGGCATCCCGGTCCAGATAGGGCCGCAACTGGCACACCAGGCGAACCTGGGCAAAGGCCCCCCTAGTCATTATGCCCGATTATCTTTGTGTCTTCCAGTTACACTCCAGTTGTCACTGACTGAAGATGGATATTGCGAGTCCAACACATTTAAATAGTGACTGAAAACTTGTACTGTACACTCCTAATTTGAGAGTTTAAACTGCTTGTGTACAGAGAATTGGTTAATAATAAACCCTCAGCCAAAATTCAGAAGGTTTCTTCTTTCACGGATACAGTCCTCTTTGTGATTCCCAGTTACTTTTTCATGCTCTTCATATTTTAAGGTTTATTTAATTATCCTTAAAATAAAGTGGCCTTGCCAATGGAGTCTAACACTGCTTCTTTCAGTCTTTCAGATTTATAAGCTTGTTCGGAAGAATGCATGCCAGGTTTTGCAAAGGAACAGACTTGGAAAAAAGGGATTGCATTAATCATATTTAGCACACCGTTCACATTCTAATATATAATGTTATATTTTGCATTTTGCCTGTGCAGGTTTTCATGTCACTGACTTCATGTTCTCCTCAACTTACGAGCAGAACTAAACTCAACATTTCCATTGCTAACCAAGATGGTTGTGCAATGACTTTTGCCCAGTTTTATGACCTTTCTTGCCACAGTGGCTAAGCCAATCAGTGCAGCTGTTAAGTTGGTAACCCAGTTGTTAAGTGAACCTGGATTCCCACTGACTTTGCTTGTCAGAAGGTCGCAAAGGGGACACCACGACTTTCATAAATAGGAGTCAGTTGCCAAGTATCTGAGTTTTGAGTAAAGGACTATGGAGATGCTGCAACGGTCATGAGTCTGCAAAACGGTCATTAGTCACTTTCTTTCGGTTCCGTTGTAACTTTAAACAGTCACTAAATAAGCTATTGTAGATTGAGGACTATCTGTATATATGAACATGTTTTATTAGCTAACATAACCGGACATGGGATAGCATGTAATTTCTCCTTGGCTGATCTCAGATGTTAAGCAGGACGAACTTAATTGATAGGGCATAGACTGAATATTTCTGGGGCATCCTGATTAAATTGAGAAGTCAGTGAATATTTTAGAAGAAAACAGAAGCTATTGCAGAAAGCCACATGGAAGCATTCACATCAAAGCTGAACTTTTAATTAGGATACAGCTCATTGCAATATTGGAACTGTTCCATACACTGTATTTGTCATAACACAGTTTTGATCTAATGTTACTCTGATTTGCACTGCAAATGTTCTCGGAGCATTCGAAATGGTAGGTGTTCTTAAAAACAGTTTGTAAGGTAGTGTAAGATTAACAGCGTGAGGTTATATATAACTTCGGGTATTGTGAACAAGGGAAAATCATTGAGTCAGAAGGCTGGTTGGCCTAGAGTTTCAGTTAATGCAATATTTTCCAGCGTGGAGTATATGGTTATTAAAGGTCAACTGTCTTCATCACAATTTGGCTGGAGTTGTTGTAAGTTGTGATTCAAGAATGACTTGGAATGTACAAGTTGGAGGAAGGAAAATGAATGGGCCATATGATGGAAGCCAAATGTTTTGGCTTGCTAAAAAAGATGGATAGATATTTCTTTGGGAAGTTGACAGCTTCCATAGGAGACCAGGAGCAACTAGGAAAGAAAAAAGTTTATTTAAAACTCTTTTTTTTTAGAAGAGATTGGACAATCACTTGTTTCCTGCTTGAACAGTTGGACCTTCCAACTCTGTTATTCTGTTAAATTGTTACTGTTGGGAAAGATTTGAGAAGAAGGCAACCCTGTGTTCTTTGGGCAACTATATTAATTTATTCATATTACCGGTTCTCTTTACTTCCAAACTTGGGTTGGCTCAAATGGCTCTTGTGAATACACTCATACTGTTTCCTAATATCATCTTCTAGAACAGGGGTCTTCAAACATGGCCCTTTTATGACTTGTGGACTTCAACTCCCAGAATTCCTCAGCCAGGGATGCTAGCTGAGGAATTCTGGGAGTTGAAGTCCACAAGTCATAAAAGGACCACGTTTGAAGACCCCTGTTCTAGAATGTTCTTTGACTTGTCAATCAACCTACCCCTGAAATTCTCAGGCAGTCTTCCACCCAACTACTAACTATGTTGGTCCTGCTTCATTTCTGAGATCAGCCAAGGTCGTACTAGGTGCTGACACGTGTGAAATTATCCCTTTAATTAATAATCCAGCAGTTTATAACTAGCAAATGAGATGAACACCCCTGTTCTTTCGAAGTCAATGTGTAATACAGAGAGTTCTGTTTTAGCCATTGTATATGTGAAGGTCATTCCATGAATCATATTCCTGTAAGATGGAGGGATGAAGCTAAGTTTCTATGGAAATGTCTGCTGAACTTCAAGAAGAGCAGCTTCATAAGCCATGAAAAATAGGCATCAGCTTCCAGGTGTTCATGCAGTTGACGTTAGTACCGTCATATATTTTTTTAAAAAACATTGTCTATTAAAACATCTCTAGAAAGAGTGCAGAGAAGAGCAACCAAGATGCTCTTTAAAGAGCTGGAGGCTAAAACATGTGAAGAACAGTTGCAGGAATTGGGTATGTCTAGTTTAATGAAAAGGAGGATTAAGGGTGACATTTATTTATTTATTTTATTTATTTTATTACATTTATATACCGCCCTTTCCCGAAGGACTCAGGGCGGTTTACAGGGTGATGAAAAAACCAAGATACAAAAGTTAAAAACAAGTTTAAAAAAAATTACATTTGTCCCTGTATAAATAAAACCCCAGTTAAAATAAGATTAATCCTCAGCCTGGGCCAGAGAGCTCGAAGAGCCAGGTCTTCAGGTCCCGGCGGAATGAACGGAGGTCGGGGGCAGTCCTCAGCTCCATTGGCAGCTGGTTCCAAAGGGCAGGCGCCACCACTGAGAAGGCCCTATCCCTGGGTGTCGTCCGCCGGCAATCTCTTACCGGTGGCACCCTGAGAAGACCCTCCCTGTGGGAGCGCACTGGACGAAGGGAACTTGATGCCGGCAGCAGGTGTTCCCTCAGATATCCCGGACCCAAGCCATGTAGGGCTTTATAGGTCATCACCAGCACCTTGAATCTCATGATAGCAGTCTTCCAATATTTGAGGGGCTGCCACAAAGAAGAGGGGGGGGGGTCAAGCTATTCTCCAAAGTACCAGAAGGTGGGACAAGAACAATGGATGGAAACTTAATCAAGGATAGAACCAAGCTAAAACTAAGGAGACATTTCCTGACAGTGAAAACAACCAGTGGAACGGCTTTCCTTCAGAAGTTGTGGGGACTCCATCAGTGGAAGTTTTTAAGAAGAGATTGGACAACCATTTGTCTCAAATGGTTCAAGGTCTCCTGCTTGAGGAGGGACTGCAGGAGTAGACCTCCAAGGTCTCCTCCAACTCTGCTATTCTATTGGAAATCAGCTTCAACCTATCTGGGAAGGCTGTCTTCTCCTGAATCAAACTCCCATGGAGTCATCTCACACACTAATGATGATCAAAAATGGCAGCCATTTTTGGTCCTGACCCTCCAGACTCCAAAAAACGTGGTTGGTTGAGGTGATTGGGCAAAGAGAGACTTTTTATCTTGATAGCCTAATTGGTGAGTAGAAAAAGAGAAAAACTGAGATGTATCTAGATCCTTCTTTATTGCCCTAGGTCAGGGTTAGGCAACCTCGGCTCTTTTATAACTCATGGACTTCAACTCCCAGAAATCCTGAGCCAGCACTGCTCAGCTTGGAATCCTCTCCCTTTCCCCTCAGTGTGGCTGGCTCAGGAATTCTGGGAGTTGAAGTCCATGAGTCGTAAAAGAGCCGAGGTTGCCTACCCCTGCCCTAGGTCTAGGACCTAGGAGATTCTAAGAGCCCAGATGAAAGCACAATGTGGTTTTTTCCTCCTCCATCCTCTTTTCACTTCATTCTCTGCATCCCCTTTTAAATAACCTTTTTCTTGCATGGTTTCTCCTGGCCTACTTTTGAAGCTGTCATTCAGCTGGTTAACGTTTGCCTTGGTGTGTTATTACCTTTACGTTTTCAGCCTGTACATGTAGAATTTTGCAAATGCATTATGCTGATTGGACAGAAACTTGGTGTTAGTTAAAAAGCTTGAAAGGAGAGAGTTACTTTCCTTGGAATAAGCATATTTAATAGCAGTATAAAATATTTTTAATAGCTGTTTTTCGGTGTCATGTCTAGACAATGTAGATGCAATGTTAAGTATTAAAACCTATATTTTTTTAAATTTCCCGATAAGGATGATGGACTGCATTATACAATAAAATTCCCCTTAGTAAAATTCCATTGTAAGTACTTATGTACTGGACAAGAATGAACCTACAAAGATGCAATACATCTTCATACATCTGCATAAATATGAATATTGTATCTTCCGTTGCTGCATCTCAGCTTATCTTCCTGTTGCACCCAACAGTCTTTGTTGACTCATAAACCTGGGACAACCAGACACATTTGTGTAATCTCTGCCTGATTTTGTCTACTTTGTCATACTTGGATTGTGGCCACATGTCAAAATGCAGAAATCGGTTTTAACAATGCACGTTAATTAAGCTCCTTCCAACTTGGGCTATCCATATGCCTTCTCTTCGTAAAGATGTGTGCAATCTGCCTCTTCCCTTACAGCAGATGTTGCTTTGTGTGTGCAGTTGTATCACCTCTCCTGCAGGAGCATCACTGATTGCCAATTTGCTTCCGGGTGCAATTCAAGGTGCTGGTTGTCACCTTTATGCCCTTCATGGGTTGGGACCAGGTTATCTGAGGAACTGTCTCTTGCAGGGCACCAGACCCACTAAAGCAGGGACACAAGGGATGTTGTGGGTCCCATCCCCTAAGGAGGTACATCTGTTGTGACCTAGAAGAAGGGCCTTCTCCGTGGTGCTCCCTCCCTTTGGAACATCGTCCCTCCGGAAATGAGACTGGACCCCATTTACACACACTTTCGTAAGGCCCTTGATTTTTTGCCAATGGGCCTGGGGAATCCAGAGTGGGATGGAGCCCATTAAATGGCTGGTAGGAATGTGTATTGTTGTTGGGTGGGGATGTTTTTTTCCCCCTTTTATATTTTGTTTTTATGTCCACTGCCTTGGGTCCCCATGTGCGAGCAGGCAATATAAATTTTCTAACTAAATAAAAGAGTATAGGAAAATGTGTGTATGTGTGCAGCTGAGTTAGACCCCACACCCATTTGCAGTGCTCAGGTATTTTTATTTTTATTTTATTTTAATTCCATTTATATCCCGCCCTTCTCCGAAGACTCAGGGCGGCTTACAAGCTTAGCAGTAGCCTTCATTCTATGTATATGCCTGCTTATTAGGGCTTTCACACACACACCCAAGCGGCATTTTTACAAAGTCAGCTTAATTGCCCCCAACAATCTGGGTCCTCATTTTACCTACCTCGGAAGGATGGAAGGCTGAGTCAACTTTGAGCCTGGTGGGATGCGAACCTGCACTAATTGCAGGCAGCTGGTGTTACTTAAGGAGGCATTAGCCCACTGCTCCACCAAGGCTCCTCCTGTGACCCCGAGGACACAGCTAAACCTCCAAGTGGCCTCAACGAATTCTAAAACTGGGGTTCCCAACTGGGGGTGCAAGACAATATTCCAGGGGAGGCAAAATCTTGGGATTTAGAAGTTTCAGAGTTATAGTGTATATGCATAATTTGTTGCCGTTGTTTCGAACTTTTGTAAGGGGTGCGAGAATATATCAGAAGGGTTCTAGGTGGGGTGGGGTATAGAAAAGGTTGGGAACCCCTACTCTAAAAAATGCAAAAGACCAGCTGTCTGCAAGGAGTATAAATCCTTCCATTTCCCCACTATCCAATCAGAGCTGAAGAAGCTTCTTGGAGGAGAAGCGAAACATCTTCCAAAAAAACAACAAGAAAGTCCGTGAAAAAAGCAAACAGGGACGGCCCTGTTATTATTTTCTTATTGATGGTGCGAAATCCGGATGCTGAAGGTTTGGCCATTTTGCCAAATGAATGGATTTCAACGAATTTCAGTCTTGGTGTTTTGAACCTTAATAAAGGCAATGCTGGGCACCCAACAGCCCTTGAACCATCCCAAGTACTTAATGCAAGCAAAAAAATGTTCTGGTTGTGCAGAGTTCTGTGCCTTATGGGAGGTGGGAATTTGAAGCAGGCTTGCTACGTGAAAAACATTCAGATTTGGGCAGGCAAACCTTTGTGGAATTAAGTGGCATCTCGGCAATTTTTTTCTTAGTGCAATCTGCTATCTCCAACTCATGTTTTGGCAGAAATCGGCAACGACCTCCTCAGCTTTCATACAGGCATAAAATATTTACTTCAGGAATATGTGGGAGCCGAGGATGGCCGGATTTTATTTTTAGTGCCCACACTATGAATACTTAATTGAGTAGACATTTCATTATGAGGTTTCCCTCTTTTTAAACTCACTCCAGTTCTGCTTACGGAAAAGTGATTATGTTCCGTAAAGTGCCCTGATTTCAGTGAAAACACCTCTGCAATTAATTGTATGGAATTACTGAATACTGAATAAGGTTAACGTGAAGGAGAAGAAAAACCCTTGCTTGTTTTTGAGAAAGGTGTTTAAAGAAAAAAATATTTCCCACCCCATTGGACTGTGATTAGTTTATTCTGCATGGGGAGGTTGTTCTCTTTATTTTCACGTTGAAAATGGCTCAAATCTAACCTTCCACAGAAGTGACTGTTCCCGAGAGAATGCAGCCAGTCTGGCAAGATTCTTGTAAATAGGCATGCAGCAATAATAAAGTAACTTTACAGTGTCGTTCCGGTTCCTTGACGTTGACGTTGCCTTTCCTCAAAAGGGATTAAAGCAGGGGCAGTTTTATCGGGCAATTCCACAACACCTGCATGCCCCTGAAAAAATGGTGCAGCTGCTTCAACAAAGCTGGAGGCAACTTATGTCAGATGTGCTCCGTGCTCCCCTGTTTTATGAAGCCTCCGCTCCATCTCTAATCCAATGCACTGGGTAGTGTAGGGGAATTTGGTTTGGATTTCCAGGAGAAAGGGCCAAGAGACCAGGAAATTTAGATAGATGGGTTGGAAGGAAGAGAGTTAAGACAGGCCTTCCCTCGACGTTCTCGGGAGCAAGCAGTCTCACATGTTTTATGAAGCCTCTGCTGCACCTCTAATCCAATGCACTAGTTATTGTGGTGGAATGTGGTCTGGATTCCCACGGGGAGGGGCAAAAGACCAGGAAGTTTAGATAGATCGGTTGGGAGGAAGAGAGTTAAGACCAGCCTTTCCTAGATCTAATCAGAGTATACCTCTTTAACAATGCAAGTATAGTGATACCTTGGTACTTATTGTTAATTGGTTCTGGGAGGCACAATGAATACCCAAAACAATGAGTACCAAACAATTTTTTCCCATAAAGAATAATGTAGTGCAGGGGTGTCAAACTGCCGGCCCGCGGACCGGATGCGTCACGACGAAACCGTGCCCACCCCATTGCCGGCAATGGGGGAAAAGCTCTGATATGTTGCGCGATGTCACGTGACGTCGCGGGTTTGACATGCCTGATGTAGTGAATCAGCCAACACTGACAAGTTGAATACCGAACAAACGATGAGTACCGGGACAAAATTTGCACAACAGAATGAGTTGAGTACCAAATTCGATGAGTTTCAAAGCAGTTGAGTGCCAGGTACTATTGTAGTTGACAAGATTTCAGACTTTCATGGGTGGTTTTTTTTGGGGGGGGGGCTTACACTATGTCAGAGATCCTGTAACCACACGCAGCCCCTCCCCACTGTTTTAATACTTCAGAGCCATCCACTGTCTCCATATCTGACATTGACAGTGGCAGTTAGTTACAAGTGGCCAATTTTGCTTTCTTTCAAAAGTCCACTTTTTTGCAATGTTTAATGCCTTTGAATGGGACAAGCTCCATGAATGCACAAGGATAGCTGTGTTTACTTTCTTGCTGACCCAGCCCAAATGGACAGCCATTTGCCTGAAATGGTATAGGGTTTCCTGCCTGAGCAGGGGGTTGGACTAGATGATCTCAAAGGTCCTATTATTATTATTATTATTATTATTATTATTATTATTATTATTATTATTATTATTGTCATCCAGTGCCAAACCTGGCCACAATACTACAGCCAACACAGCTAAGGAAAGATTGCCCACCTCCCGATAGAGGATTATAGTATTAGTCATTGTTCAGCAGTATTTGGAGGGATTATGCATGCAAAAAAACCATACTATTTTTTTTTTGTTCAGATGCAGCCATTCGATAAAAGCTGGTGCTTTCTTGTTACACGTTTAACAAGGTTAAGAATGCCAGATATTAATTTACCAAGAAAAAAAAAGAGGAATTTGTGTTGTTGTTTTTTTAGCATGGTTGCTAAAAAAATCAGATACGTTTTGAAGAAATTCGAAGGCAGGGAGGTAGGAAAACTACAAAACTCTTTATGCTTTAAATTGCAACCGTCAGTTGAGTTTACTTTTCCCTACTTAGCATTTTAGTGTTTGAGATTAAAGAGTATTTTTCTAAAGCGGATCAGCAGAATTTACTTTCTCATTGGTTGAATTGCTTAAGTCCAATTGGAAATATTTACCAGGCTTTAATTCTCAGAGTTCAACAGGTCTCGTGTCCGAGTAGATATATAAAAGGTTGCACAGATGCAATTGTAGGGACATTTATTAGTGACTGGGGTGAGGAGCAGCTGACTTACAACCAAAAGCATTTGTCAGGCTGCTGTTTGAGATAGGATACAGGTTCAGTAAAGATGTGTCTGCAAGTCTTCCTTTGAAGAGTAAACTCAGAGAAACAGAAGTCTTTCTGAAGATAGTCCAGATGTTTGTCCAGGCAGTGGAAATGCACATCTTAAAGAGGTCCGCTTTGCCCCTGTGGAAAGAAAGGCATATTGAAAACTCCAGAACACACAAATTCTTCCTTTCCATTATTGTCATGGAAGAGTAAGCATGATAGTATTGAATGCCAAGCTGAGGTCTACAAGAAGGACCCACGTACTTTTTGTAGCATTTTATGCCTAAGCATATTTACTTATGTTGTATAGCTATAGTATTATCATTTTCCTTCTCATCTTCTCTACTCCCCCATGTTATTGGGATCATTATTATGAGTGTTATTACTCAGTTGCTTTACATGTACACTGAGAGCTTCTGCACTAGAGACAAATTCCCTGTGTGTCCAATCACACTTGGCCAATAAAGGATATTCTTATTCTTATTCTGAGGGACACGGTGGCTCAGTGGGTTAGGACGCTGAGCTTGTCGATCAGAAAGTCGGCAGTTTGGCGGATCGAATCCCGAGTGCCACGTAGCAGAGTGAGCGCCTGTTACTCCTCCCAGCTTCTGCCAACCTAGCAGTTCGAAAGCACGTAAAAATGCAAGTAGGAAAATAGGGAGCACTACGGTGGGAAGGTAACGGCGTTCCGTGCGCCTTTGGCATCTAGTCATGCCGGCCACATGACCACGGAGACGTCCTCGGATAAGTGTTGGCTCTTCGGCTTTGAAACGGAGATGAGCCCTGGCCCCTAGAGTCAGAAACGACTAGCACGCATGTGCGGGGGAACCTTATTCTTATTCTTATTCTTATTCTATTCCTTATTCTATTCTATTCTGTTCTGTTCTATTCTATTCTATTCTATTCTATTCTATTCTATTCTATTCTATTCTATTCTATTCTATTCTATTCTTTCCAATATCTATTCCATTCCATTCCATGGAAAGAGAATTTTCTTTCTCCTACTACTCCGAGGTCCATGTCTGCATCCTTCTTCTTCATCAAAGTAGTTGGAAACTCTGTAGATCTCTTCTCTTTTTCATCCTCCCAGCCACCTAGCTAAGTAGCCAGTTTCATAGGCAGGTTCCCTGATTTCCGACATGTTAGAATTTTACTTGGATTTTAAGGTTAACAAAGCACTACCTGAAAGCTTATGTCTGTAGTAAAAATGTGTTAGAAAAGGTTCCTGAGTTTATATGGCAAGCGGTCTTGCCAAGGCAGGGAGTTTTCACATACATGTCTACAGAAATTAGTGCACCATGCAGTACTATAGATTATTTCCTCCCACCCCCGCCCCCCTATGTTATCACACAGTGGCTATTCAGTTTGGTGGTGTGAACTGCTGATACAGTTGGAAAAAATATTGAAAATGTTTGGGAGCATCCATATAGTCTTTCCTTTAGCCTTTGTTTTCAATTTGCATATCTATCTATCTATCTATCTATCTATCTATCTATCTATCTATCTATCTATCTATCTATCTATGTTTAACTGTCTATATCATCTTTCCATCTCTCTCTCTCTCTCTCTCTCTCTCTCTCTCTCATAAAATAACAGTTGGAAGGGACCTTGGAGGTCTTCTAGTCCAACCCCCTGCTCAACCAGGAAACCCTGTACCATTCCAGACAAATAGTTGTCCAGTCTTTCCTTAAAAGCCTCCAGTGATGCAGCACCCAAAACCTCTGAAGGCAAATTGGTAGATATTTCTCATTGTCAGGGAAATCTACCCATCTTCTCTGTGTGTGTGTGTGTGTGTGTGTGTGTGTGTGTGTGTGTCTGTGTCTGTGTCTGTGTCTGTCTGTCTGTCTGTATCTATCTATCATCCATCCATCCATCCATCGGTACACCTCTTAAATCTTAATGCTCCAGACTGCAAAAACTGTCTCCATGTACCGAAAAACGAAGCCTTTCAACAAAATCATTTCTGTAGGAAAAAGCAGACGGGATTCTAGGTCACCGTTAAGATAAGGAGTTGTAGACTTTGTGTGCAGTCAGGTATTCTGTGGCGGGAAAAAAATCAATCACATTTGAAGCAGGGCCCCATTCTAATAATTCCCGAATAACTGCTGTCTTTTTTAACAGCATTCTCCTTATTGAAAGGAATTGCTGACATTAAAAAAGTCCTATGTGTTTGTTTATATGTGGGGACCCTGAAGTTTAACTGCCTCTTGTCGTCTGTCTTTAACTTGTCCTTGCCTATTTTGTTCTATTTTGTTTTATGCCTGCTTCAAACTGTCTGATCTTTTTCCCCCCCATATTTTGACTTTTTTGTCATTTGCTTCTCCCGGTAAAGACATCGTGTAATTTGGGGTGATTTGAAAAGGTTGCAAGCTTTCCAAATCTGTTGCATAAAACTGCTGCATAACCTTTCAAGACTCTGTAAACCCTCACTTGAGTTAAATTAGGGCAACAAAAAGAGAGACAACATTAATGGCCGGTTGGAGTAATTTTGTTGGGATGTTAACTTTTGATAAACCCAGGCAAATTAGGAAAACAAACTCATCTCCACCCTTAACTATCTTTTTAAATCTTACCATTTAAGATTTTTGATTGCTGGCTGGCTGGAATCAAACATTGCAACTGAAGACTGAGCCCGTTTCAAATAGGAACGCAGGCAATAAAAGTTACACTCAAGTGTTAAAATAATGTAGAGGCAACAGCTGATGCACATCCTAGTCACTTTTCTAAAAACATGGATAAATATGGCTGTACATTGCATTAAATCCTACCTTTGGGCTTTCAGATTTGCTTAATAGCAAAGGTGTAGGAGAAGAGCAGGCAGCGCCAGGGGCAGAATTAAGCATAAAATAAAATAAAATAAAATAAAATAAAATAAAATAAATAAAATAAAATAAAATAAAATAAAATAATAAAATAAAATAAAATAAAATAAAAAATAAAATAAAATAAAATAAAATAAAATAATAAAATAAAATAAAATAAAATAAAATAATAAAATAATAAAATAAAATAAAATAAAATAAAATAAAATAAAATAAAATAAAATAAAAAAATAAATAAAATAAAATAAAATAAAATAAAATAAATAAAATAAATAAAAATAAAATAATAAAATAAAATAAAATAAAATAAAATAGAGGGGGTCAGCCTATTCTCCATTTACACAGAGGGTAGGAGAAGAATCAGTGGATGGAAAATAATCAAGGAGAGAAGCAACCTTGAATTAAGGAGGATATATATACTGTAGGTCTCCTGCTTGAGCTGGGGTTGGTCTAGAACAGGGGTCGGCAACCACAGGGAGGGTCTGCTCAGGGTGCCGCCGGTGAGAGATTGCCGGCGGGTGACACCCAGGGATAGGGCCTTCTCAGTGGGGGCGCCTGCCCTCTGGAACCAGCTGCCAGTGGAGCTGAGGACTGCCCCCGACCTCTGATCATTCCGCCGGGGCCTGAAGACCTGGCTCTTTGAGCTCTCTGGCCCAGGCTGAGGAGAAATTTATTTTAATTGGGGTTTTAATTGCACAGGGTTAGTTTAATCTTTTTTTTAATTGGTTTTAACTTTTGTATTGCTGGTTTTTTAATTCCCTGTAAACCGCCCTGAGTCCTCAGGGAAAGGGCGGTATATAAATGTAATAAAAATATATATATATAAAAAAATAATGTGCTTTAACTCCCCTTTAACATAACTACAAACAACGTACCAATAACAATATCCCACTAAAATCTACTCATAAGCTAAATGGAACTTTTTAGTCCCATATTTGTTCTGAATATAATTTATCCATCTCCTCCAAACTGAAATATATCTTTCCTGTGAATGATCCTTCAGATAAGCAGAAATCTTAGACATTTCTGCAAGATTCGAAACTTTAAACACCCATTCTTCTACAGTGGGCAAACTATCCTTCTTCCAATATTGTCCCACCAGTAACCGTGCTGCCGTTATCATGTTCAACATCAAGTTAGTTTCTTTAACATCACAATCTACCACAATACCCAATAAAAACAATTGCGGAGAAAACTTTATCTTTCTCTTAAAAATCTTTTGAATGTTCCACCAAATTTTGATCCAAAAAGCTTTTATATTTCTACAAGTCCACCACATGTGAAAATAGGTAGCTTCTAAACTACCACATCTCCAACATTTAGACTGTAAATTAGGATACATGTTAGACAACCTCTTGGGATCCAGATGCATTGTTGAAGGCCGCTTTGATGGAGGAGAATTGTGGCTCAATTTTTCTGGAGGACTGAAGGTTGGAGAAACCATATTAAATGCAGTTCTGTTTCCCACTAGTTAGCTTCACCTTTTACTTTCATTTTCGGTTTGTTCCGTTTTTGTCTGTAACGGTGTAAATGCCTCTCATGGGACTTTGGTGTCCTTCTTCTTCCAAGGCAAAGTTGTAGCAATAGCACTTAGACTTATATTCCGCTTCATAGTGCTTTACAGTCTTCCCAAAGTGGTTTCCAGAGTCAGCATATTGCCCCCCCCCGCCCCCAACAATCCGGGCTCCTCATTTTACCCACCTCGGAACGATGGAAGAGTGAATCAACCTTGAGCCGGTCAGGATCGAACTCCTGGCTGTGGGCAGAGTTTAGGCTGCAATACTGCATTCTAACCACTGCACCACCATGGCTCAAAGGAAGGAAAAAGAGGAATGGGAAAAGGAAGGAAAGAAGAGAGAGAGAGAGAGAGAGAGAAAGAGAAAGGAAGGAAAGAAGGAAAATATTGCAATAGCAATAGCATTTATATACTACTTCATAGTGCTTGACAGCCCTCTGTAAGCAGTTTATAGAGTCAGCATATTGTCCCCTAACAATCTGGCTCCTCGTTTTACTGACCTTGGAAAGATGCAAGGCTGACTCAACTTTGAACCGGTCAGGATTGAACTGCTGGCAGTCAGCAGAATCAGACTGCAATACTGCAGTCTAACCACTGCGCCACCACGTGATGATCAGCCCTCATGTAGCTGGGTTGATCTGCCTGAGGACAAAACCAACAGGTGGTTAACATTTTAGCGAGAATTTTGCACCTATCTTCAGAGCATTAAAGCACCTTCATCCTTTGAGAGGCTCGTGCATCTACTTAGAAGCCCCCTCCAGCTGTGTCTCTGGGCACGGTACACACGCGTGTGGCATTTCCCGCACAAGCACTCTTCAACCGTGCACATTTGGATGTTGTGGACAGCTGTGCAGTCCTTGAAAAATGTTTTAACGTTTTGCAGAAAAATGCTTGGCTTGCACGAAGGTGCGCTATGAAAAACCCTAAAACCTTCGTTCCGTCCTTCATTCGGTTTGCTTCCTTTTATTTCATTTATCTTCCTTTGAAGGCCAATATTTTTATCTTCTGAAGCATTCAACTCTTTAAAAAAAAAAAAGAGGACATGGGCACGGAGACAGTCCGTGATTCCAGGCGTATGGATGGGGATAAGAGGAAGGGGTGGATGGGAAAAACAAGAAGAAGCACAGAGAGAGAAAAATAAAAGTGAAATCCGTTTGACAGTATCAGAAGATGTGATGAAGTAGTAAGGAGGCGTTCATATCCAGCTGCAACCAAGCTTATCTGCTTGAGTCCTTGCCCTTTGCTGGATATCAAAGTACACAGTGTTCTTCTCTTCTTATTCCTGAGACGGAATAAAATGAAGCTGTTTTTTCCCCCCTGGGAATGGAAAAGCAATGTTCCCCTTGCTGTTCCTTCTGTATTGCTAAGAGTGGTCACCTGCTGATTTTTCTTCATTGTTTGCCGTTAGTTCCCTTTCCAGCTTTCCAAAAAGAGCTATCCTGACTTTGGGCTGGGGAAAATTAAGACGTTCAATATACCAGATGGGAGAAAGCTTTGGTGTGTTGTTGAACAATTACCGTATTACAGGTAGAAGAGATGATTATTTGCAGGTCAGAGATGATGTCCTTGGTGCTCTCTGAGCTTGGTGGTTTTCTTATAGATGGTTCATTACCCAATCAGTGCTACAACCGTAGGACGGATGATGTTACCTAGTTGAGTTAGGAAATATCTGCGGGAAAACCACCAAGCTCAGAGAGCAGCAAGGAGCTCCTCCTCCTCCTCCTCCTCCTCCTCCTCCTCCTCCTCCTCCTCCTCCTCCTCCTCTCCACAAACCCCACTCCTTTCTGGCACTGATGATGTTACCTAGTTGGATTATGAAACATCTGCAAGAAAACCATCAAACTCGGAGAGCATTTGTTGTTGTTGTTCTCTGAGAAGTCGTGTCCGACCCATCGCGACCCCATGGACAATGTTCCTCCAGACCTTCCTGTCCTCTACCATCTTCTGGAGTCCCTTTAAGCTCACACCTACTGCTTCAGTGACTCCATCCAGCCACCTCATTCTTTGTCGTTCCCTTCTTCTCTTTCCCTCAACCTTTCCCAGCATGAGGCTCTTCTCCAGTGAGTCCTTCTTTCTCATTAGGTGGCCAAAGTACTTGAGTTTCAGTTTCAGGATCTGGCCTTCTAAAGAGCAGTCAGGGTTGATCTCCTCTAGGACTGACCGGTTTGAATGCCTTGCAGTCCAAGGGACTCGCAGGAGTCTTCTCCAGCACCATAGTTCAAAGGCCTCCATTCTTTGGTGCTCAGCCTTTCTTATGGTCCAGCTTTCACAGCCATACATTGCAACTGGGAAGACCATGCCCTTGACTATACGCACTTTTGTAAGGACCCCACAATAGTTACAGGGCTAAAGTTTGTTGACCATGAAAATATCTTGGGTCTCTTGATGACTTCTGTTAATTTTCTTGGCAAAAGTATGGAAATGGTTTGCCTTCTTTAAGGGTTTTATAGTCCTGGTGTGCCTAAGTACTAAGCTTGTTCCTCTGACTTTATTCGCTGTACATTCCATTCTGATACTGGGTTCATTGAAAAACATCACGGTAGGAGCTATTAGAATAATTTTTGTTTTTGTTTTTGAAGGTTGTTGAAACATGTTGCCTAACACTTTAGCCTTTAACTTATGAAGGTACGATAAATATCAGTACATTTTTAAAACCAATTCACGAGGTCATCTTAGGTAACATCTATTCTTCATACGCCCATTGAAATTATTTGGCCTATTTTAAGTGGAGGAAAAAGTATCCTGGATTCTCGTCACAAAACTCTCGGATTGCTGATAGATCATTGTTCTCCACAAACTGCTCCCATGAGGATTTTCTGGAATAGACTTCCATTTTTGGAACTTAACAATAGGAAACGGCGAATCGTTTCAAGGTGCTAAACAGAAAGAAAGGGAAAGGATGTGGGTTAAGTTAGATGCTTTCTCACTGCAAGCCAGCTTTTTTGATGAAAGTGGCCCATAAAATATTTATAATAATAATAATAATAATAATAATAATAATAATAATAATAATAATAATAATAATAATAATAATAATAATAATAATTTTATTTATATACCGCCCTTCTCCCGAAGGACTCAGGGCGGTGAACAGGGCAAATATATAAAAAATACAAAAATACAAAAGTTAAAAGAAAATTAAACATATGCCCGACTAAAAACAGTAAATACAGATATTAAAAATGACCATAAAAACCCAACCCATCCCCCATCAGGCCAGGCTGGCTTGTTCAAATAAGAGTGTCTTCAGATCGCGACGGAAGGAGCGAAGGTCGGGCGCCATCCGGAGCTCAACCGGCAGCCGATTCCATAGCTCCGGGGCGCCCACAGAGAAGGACCTCCCCCTGGGGGCCACCAATCGACATTCTCTGATCGGTGGCACCCTAAGGAGGCCCTCTCTGTGGGAACGCACAGGGCGGAGGGAAGTTGACGCCGGCAGCAGGTGTTCCCTAAGGTACTCCGGACCCCTGCCATGTAGGGCCTTGAAAACCATTACCGGTACCTTGAATCTCACCTGGAAGACAACTGGTAACCAATGCAGCTCACGGAGCAGAGGTGTAACATGGGAGTATCGGGAGACTCCCAACACAACTCTCGCGGCTGCATTCTGCACCAGTTGGAGCCTCCGAGTGGTCCTCAAGGGCAGCCCCATGTAGAGAGCGTTGCTCTCTTTCCAACAGGAAAAAGAGAAGTAGGTAGCAGAAAGACTCTTTCATATATATTTTGTATTGATGCATTACTGTACTGAATCCAGTTTGTTTTCCTTTTGTCCAGTGGCGAACAAAATGGATACCACCTAGACATGTTTTTTGAATAGCCTTGGCAAGATTTTTCAAAAGTGGCTTGCTTTGCCTTTAATACCTAACGTGCCCATGGATATTAAAAACAATTTGGGCAGCCTTTTTAGAATTGCTGTTTTTCAACCTTTTTTCCTTTTTTTTTTTTAAAAAAAGATGGATTTCAGCAAAGCAACTGTTGAAGGCACCACAAAAATACATGCATCAAAATAAGTCAGGAGCTTTTGTGAGCTTAGAAGATGTAATTTTTTTTTTGTGTGTGTGTGTGTGAAGGGATAAGAAAATGGGTGCCTGCAGTGTCAGAATTTCAGCACGTCTTGTGAAAAGAAAAATTCTGTAAAAGCTGCTGAAACACTACAGCGAAAGAAGAGTTGAATAGAATTTCCTCTTAGTTTTTGCACTGTTTTTTTGCAAATGCCCCCCTCCCCAAACAGTACAGGACCAATATCAAGGTGACCTTTAAGCCAAGTTTTTTTTTAAAGCGGCATCTGGATTGCCTTGACTATTTTGTGGTGTTTGTGCAGTGTGACTGGGTGACAGAACGTTTGTTAGATAAAGGTTGAACGAGTAGTTTTTGCTTAATGACCAGGGTTTTTTTGTCATTGTTTCAAGTTACGACGTGTTGTGATTCAGGGTCAGCCTGTGGGTTCGGCAGTTGGGTCGGACGATTCAGAGGAGGAGGAGGAGGGTGTTGAAGACCTTGCTGAGGGGGTTGAAGATCTTGCTGATGAGAGTCCTCAGCCAGGCCCCTCCCACTTGGTCACCACGGAGACCCAGCTGTGTGAGCCTGACAGCGTGGATGAAGATGACCCACAGCTGGCCCTGTTCAAGGACGCCCGATGCAGGAGGCAGTCAATTAGGAGTAAACAGAGGAAGGCAATGGGGCTTCTCAGAAGGAGGCAGAGAGAAGCCACGCCCTGAACTCTTTATAAAGGGAATGTGTGGGGAGGGCTGGTTTGCTGAAGGCAACCGTGTTTCTTAAAGTTCCTGTTTCTTGGTTCATGTCTTGTTTGCTTTTGTAGTAATAAATTTGGCAGGCGTAATTCCAGCCTCTTGCCGTTTGTAAAGGGGTTGCCTTTTCTGCAGGGCCAGTAGCAGGCTGGTACAGAACACGACGGTCACATTGCTGCACAGCAAGATGAGTCAAGGCATTCATAATATGTCTGCAAGAATACCTTGGAAAATATCGAGAAGTAGTTTTCGGATGGTTGTAAAATTAAAGAATGACATTAGAATACAGATAATCCTCGACTTAACAACAGTTCATTTAGTGACCATTCAAAGTTACAACGGCACTGAAAAAAGTGACCATTTTTCACACTTACCACCGTTCCAGCATCCCTGTGGTCACATGATCAAAATTCAGCCGCTTGGCAACTGACTCATATTTATGATGGTTGCAGAGTCCCGGGGTCACGTGATCCCCTTTGGCGACCTTCTGACAAGCAAAGTCAATGGGGAAGCCAGATTCACTTAACAACCATGTGGCTAACTTAACAATTGCAGTGATTCATTTAACAACTTGGGCAAGAAAGATCATAAAATGGGACACTGAATAATTATCTCACTTAGCGACAGAAATTGTCGGCTCAATTGTGGTCATAAGTCAAGGGCCACTTGTGTATTGTTTCATTTAAACGATTCTTTGTGTGGCTTTTCCCCACATTAATCTGTTTGACTGTAAATGCTTAAATCACTGTGTTTATCACAGTTCCTGGGCGCTTCGAACACTGACCCTCTTCTCTGTTTCTCTCAGGCGGATTAAAACTACCTATTAAAACAGACAATGTAATTGCTGTTGCTATAAATTTGGAGTAATCTTTAATTATATCTTCCAGTGCACAAAAGTCAATATTTTCCCCAGCTCTTTGAATTGTGAAGCTTAGTTTTATACCTAGTACTTCAGGTTATCTTTCCTCGGTATGTAATTTTCGTAATCTAAAACTTGTAGTCTTGTGTTTACTCCAACATTAAAACAGTTGTAAAGATCGTTCGTTCTTGGCAATCTTCTTAATTTGGCGTTTGCCATGGTGCTTCAATCTTTCCCACCATTAAAACGACAGAAGAAAAGGCCTTGTTGGAAATTTGCAACCTCTAGCTTAGTCGGTTCCCAATAAAATGTGGCAGAACAGGGACAACGTGGGAAGATCAAAATTCCTCTCTTAATCTTCTTAGTAATCAGATAAAACTAGATACAAAAAAGGGGATAAAAGCTGGTAATATAACAACCACTTTAAGAATTAATTACCGGGGATGTTTTATGTTAAGTAACTGGAGGTTATTCTGATTTACATTGTTCTGGCTTTCACATATTGTCAAACAGATGGTTAATTAATAATGAATGGTATTAACGTGCTCTAAGAAAATCTGATCACCTAAAGATTGGGCAGTAAGTACAAGCTACTGGGAAATCCGGTTGAGCCTTTTCTTATATTCCCCTCACGCTTACTGTCATGACATTTATATGTTTTTTTTACATACGTACGTTTTAACAAGATATGGTGTTGCCTTATCTAACATCATAAATAATAAAATAAAGGATGTTTCCGATGATAGAATTAACACAACCATAACTCTCTGTTTCCTCAAGTGGGTTTTTTTTTAATCAGGTTATTTAGTCACAGTATTGATCGGTTCTCTTTTAACGACATGTGTCCGCTGAAAAGCAGCGAAAATAGGAGGCTAAAACGTACGAAGAACGCCTACAGGAATTGGTTTTGTCTAGTCCAGGGGTGTCAAACTCAATTTCATTGAGGGCCGCATCAGCATTGCAGTTGCCCTCAGGGGGCCGGGTGGGTATGGCCAGGGTGGGCATGGCCTACTGGGTGGGCGTGGCTAGAGTGCGTATGGCCTACTGGGTGGGCGTGGCTAGAGTGCGTACGGCCTACTGTGTGGGCGTGGCCAGCTCTACATCATTCGCATCAAGGGTGCCTATGGGGGCCTGGGCAGGAGTGGGACAGATCTGAGGATCTCTGGCGGAAGGAGGGTCTCTGGGCCAGGGCCAAGGCAGTGGGGGCCGTTCCCTCACTGTTTCCAGGATGGCTTCGCGGGCCACATGAAACCACTTCGCGGGCCGCATCCGGCCCCCCGGGCCTTGTGTTTGACATGTCTGGTCTAGTCTAATGAAAAGAAGGGCTGGGGGGGGGCACGATAGCAATGTTTGAGAGGCTCCTACAAAGATGAGGGGGTGTGTCAAACTATAAGACTATAACCTTTATTGTCATTTTTTTTTACTGTGGGCAGAACGGCACACATCAAAAATGAAATTTAGTTGCCCGCTCTCAAAATGAAACGCACACATGACACACACCTAAACATACTTTATACAACATATGTATAGACCCACACCCCTACATATACATAACAAATATTAAATACTGTCCAAACTATTTTCCCAAGCACCTGAGGGCAAGACAAGAAGCAATGGATGGAAACTAATCAAGGAGAGAAGCAACTTAGAACTAAGGAGAAATTTCCTAAGGGTGAATATTTGTCTCCAGAAGTTGTGGGTGCTCCATCACTGGAGGCTTTTAACAAGAGATTGGACTACCACTTGTCTGAAATGGTATAAGGTCTCCTGTTTGAGCATTGGGTTGGACTAGAAGATCTTAAGAGCCGTGGTGGCGTAGTGGTTAGAATGCAGTGCTAGCAGCTGGCAGTTCGATTCTCATGGGCTCTAGGTTGACTCATCCTTCCATCCTTCCGAGGTCGGTAAAATGAGGACCCAGATTGTTGGGTGGGGCATAGGCTGACTGTAAACCGCATGGAGAGGACCGTAAAGCACTGTGAAGCGGTATTCAAGTCTAAGTGCTATTGCTATCTAAGCCCTGGTGGTGCAGTGGTTAGAATGCAGTATTGCAGGCTAACTCTGCCCACTGCCAGCAGTTCGATTCTCATCGGCTCGAGATTGACTCAGCCTTCCATCCTTCCGAGGTCGGTAAAATGAGGACCCAAATTGTTGGGCTCAAGGTGCTGACTCTGTAAACATATTGCTATCTTCAAGGTCCTTTTTGAACTTTGTTATTCTACATTCTAAGATAGACAGCAGTTTTTCAAATGCTTTTGAAACTTATGACAAAGTCCCACGTGGAGTTAAAAGCTTGACCAGAAGCTATATCAACTGTTAAATTGAACCACCCGGTGTATATTTTAAGTTCTGGGATCAGTAAAGAGTAAAGGGCCATTACTGGAGGGGTTTTTTTTAGAAGAGACTGGACAATGATTTGTCTGAAATGCAGTAGGATCTCCTGCTTGTGCAGGGGCCTAGACTAGAAGACCTCCGAGGTCCCTTCCAATTCTGTTATTCTGTTATAGAGCATTGGCAATTGTATGTTGTAACTGAAGTTTATTTAAGGCACATGCCATTCCCCTTGCTGTGCTTTTCAGTCATCAGAAAATAATCCCATGCCATAATCTACTTACATGTTATCACTCTGTCAATGAATACTCTCAGCTTACTGTGGGAAGCAGGTTATGCCATTAAATCTGGGCCACGATCCAGTTTGTCGTAGTGTAATGCAGTGAGTGAATCAATCCGTAGACTTCCTTGCCTGTTCTATGTATAAAGTTGGACAATCTCCAAGTAAATAATTTCCATCGGGTCAAAGACCAAGCTAAGAGGGGAGATGAAATAGACTTCTATGCGTTTCTCCATAATACAGAGCGAGAGATGGCTGGAGCTGCAGGGCTGTCAGGGCTCAGCAGAAGCGTCAGGATCAGCGCTTCTTTGGGGCTGTCAGGGCTCACCGGAAGAGGCAGGATCAGCACCAGGCTCCAGCTGTAGCTTGGCACTGATCCTGGCGCTTCTGCTGAGCCCTGAAGAAGCACCAATCAGCTGGAATGTTGCAGCATCTCCAGGGTCTTGTGATTTACATTCAGATGGTTGGCAAGTGATTCATATTTATGATGGTCACAGTGTCCCAGGGTCACGTGAAGTGACCAAAACCTGCTGCAACCACCCAGCAGACCGGGGGGGGGGGAAATAAAAACCAAACACCCCCCCACCCCCATTGCCAATCCTTAACAGAAATGCTCACAACAATGAAAACCTCGGACAGGAGGAAGAGCGCCGCCGGGCGGGCAGGCAGGCGTCTTGCTTGGCTGTGGCTTGGGGGGCATTTTTTTCAGTGTCATTGTAACTTTGAACAGTCACTAAGCAAACTGCTGTAAGTCGAGGACTACTTGTACTTCATCACTTTTTTCCTTTTTTTTTTTTTTTGGTCATCAAGTTTTTGACCCCTTGCTAGGCGACTGGTGGTACTCGGATGCTGCCATATCCTAAAAGTGGTACAATGGGTGAAAAGGTTGAAACGCCCTGGACTAGATGGTCTAGGGCAGGGGTAGGCAACCTCGGCTCTTTTATGACTCCTGGACTTCAACTCCCAGAATTCCTGAGTCAGCTGACTCAGGAATTCTGGGAGTTGAAGTCCAGGAGTCATAAAAGAGCCGAGGTTGCCTACCCCTGGTCTAGGGATACAGTTTTACCTATGGAAAAATGCAACTTAAGCCTACTGACATTAGTTCAAGATTTCAGGAACAGTTAAATCTTAAATAAACCTGTATTTTTAAATTCACATAAAGCTCTACAAAGAAGTTTCTCATGCCTTAGATTATCTTTTTGCAGAGTTTGAAAGAGCCAGCCCACTTAAATTGCTTCGTTCTGTGTTGTGTAACTTTTATTATAAATTGCTGTTCCTGGAGAGGCAAACACCAAAGCCAGATTTTCATCTTTCACTCTCTTCCAGCTATTCTTCTTTTTATGAGTGAGAAACCCCATCAACTTCCTTTCCTATTTCCTGTGAAATCGAGTTTGAATGAATGGGCTCCTGTATTTCTCTATGGTCAGGTGAGTTTTCAAGGGTATTCCCCTTTCCTTTTCCCCTTAAACTATCTCTTTCTTTCTTTCTTTTTTAATTATTTTTTTTTTAAAGGCACAATGGGTAACATTCCTGGAATAAAAATAATCGAAGGAACGGTTATCTGAATTAAATTTCACATTGTGAGGAAGAGAATACAGTTTGGGTGAGGCAGCAGTGAAAAATTATCTCATAGGTGAGTTAACCTCTTCCAGATGCTTTTCTGATTTCTGAATCTGAAGTAAATGTACTGGTAAAATTACTCTTCTGTTCCTTGGAAGACAGACTTTATGATGTAATGTTCTCCTGATTATTATTCGTTTGCGTGAAGGGCAGAAGGGTCACAATGTCGAAATATCCCATGACAAATTTCAGCTATCCTTTAATTGGATAAGGATGTTTTTTGTCATAACCTAATCGCTTATTGATTTGAAATTTGAATTTAAAGCTGCCAGTTTTATATTTAGTTGTGAGTTGTAAATTACTACAGGTAACATCCCAACTTACAATCATCAGTTTAGTGACAGCACTGAGAAAAATGACTTACAACTTACAGTTATCGACCTTTGCAGCATCCCCTGTGGTCACAAAATTCGGGCACTTGGCAACTGACTCATATTTGTGATGGTTGCAGTGTCCCGGGATCACGTGATCACCATTTGCAACTTTCCCAGCCAACCTCCCACAAACCAAGCCAATGGAGAAGCCAGATTTCACTTAACAACCTTAGGATTCATTTAACAACTGCAATGATTTGCTTGAAGACTGGAGTAGTGGGGGAGAGAAGGTCGTAAAATTGGACACAACTGACTTAACAACCCCCTTGGTTTACAGTGGAAATTTTGCTCTTGCTGTTGTGGATTGTAAGAAAAGGATCAATCACACTGTACTGTGAGCCGTGCATTTTTAAAAGAAAATTTTGGAAGAACCTAGCCTAGTTGCAACCTTCCCAGTTGCAACGTATGGCAGTGAAAGTTGGACCGTAAGAAAGGCTGAGCGCCAAAGCATTGAGGCCTTTGAACTCTGGTGCTGGAGAAGACTCCTGTGAGTCCCTTGGACTGCAAGGCGATCAAACCAGTCAGTCCTAGAGGAGATCAACCCTGACTGCTCTTTAGAAGGCCAGATCCTGAAGCTAAAACTCAAATCCTTTGGCCACCTAATGAGAAGGAAGGACTCACTGGAGAAGAGCCTAATGCTGGGAAAGATTGAGGGCAAGAGAAGAAGGGGACGACAGAGAATAAGGTGGCTGGATGGAGTCACTGAAGCAGCAGGCGTGAGCTTAAATGGACTCCAGAAGATGGTAGAGGACAGGAAGGCCTGGAGGAACGTTGTCCATGGGGTTGTGGTGGGCCGGACACGACTTTGCAGCTAACAAACAAAC
Source organism: Vipera ursinii (assembly GCF_947247035.1). Taxonomy (NCBI): domain Eukaryota; kingdom Metazoa; phylum Chordata; class Lepidosauria; order Squamata; family Viperidae; genus Vipera; species Vipera ursinii. The sequence goes on along the minus strand of NC_139515.1, from coordinate 8,018,188 downwards.
AAGCCTATTGCTATATACGTATTGTCCGTTCTGTTGGTATATTGTTTGTTGCTATCTCGGACTCTTGAGTATTATATACACCCAACCCCCCCCACACACACACACATGCCATGGTTGTATGAATGATGGTGGAACAGAGGACTTGTGGCTAGATCTAGTTCAGCCTTGCCTGGTGGCCTTCCCCCCCCTTTTTTTTTCTTTAGACAGGATTTATAAGGAAATTAATACGCAAATAGGATAAGTCCTTGGAAACCCAGTAGCTTGGCTTACTTTGTCTTGGTGACCCTTTAAACTTAAAAGTTTCAAGCAAACCAAAACAAAGAGAAGAGGGGGGGGGAAATGCCTTGGTAGATGAGTTCCCCTACTATAAGTTTGCAAATGGGTTATGTGGCTAAACAGAAAAAAGCTTGGTGGCCTTCCCATCCCAGAGAGCGGGAGAGGTTTTTGTTTTGATCCGTTCTGACACGAGATTGCTGCTCGGTAAAGTTCCTGTCTGTTCTCATTTGGATTTTGGACATTTGGATTTTGGACAGCCTGATCCCTCCGTTTACTCAGAGGGCCATTGTGCCAGCCGGTTAGGAAACATTTCTCTCTCGTGTAAACACTACCAGGCTGAGCAACTAAATCCCTTTGTGAAGATTTACTTTGATTGAAACTGGAAACTGTGCCCAGATTTTGATCTGCAGGGGCCAAGCCAACGCTTTCTCTCTCTCCTTTCTCCTTCCTTCACGTGTTCTTAGGCTGTTTTTTGTTTTCTGCAACAGAGGTCCCCAAACTATGGGACGCGGCCCACTACCGGGCCGTGGCCTCTTGGCTACTGGGCCACATGAGTGGCTGGCCAGTGTGTGCGGGCATGCACGCATCCTGACTCTCCCTTGTTCTGGCGCTACCCAATCCATGAGCCATGCTCTGGCGCTAGTCGATCCGCGCATTGGCGCTAGCAGCCCCAATTTTGCGGAGTACACATGCTCACAGCCCCATGCACGCACACGCAGCCACATTTGCGTGTGTGCGCCTGCGCGCATAAAGGTACCTGCCCCTTCCTTTCTCATCGGGCCACCAATCCAGAAAGGTTGGCATCCTTCTGAGTCCATAAAGGGGAAACGGGTGACCTCTCATTTACTGCTCTTGCGGATGGACTCGTATCCGTCAAAACTCTGAATATTCTCTCCATCTTAAGCATCACATCTCTGTGGAGATTCTCAATCATCCAGGTCACGATTGTCCCAAAGTTGCTTTTTCCCCTCCGCAAAGGCAACTGGACTTCCTCAAGAGAGTCCAGGTGCCTTTTGGGGACGGAGGGGGGGAAGAATCCTACCCCTTTCAAAACTCTTCTTTGCGCCCACCTCACAGCCTATAATCTTTTATTGCGGCCTAAGAACACGTGAAGGAAGGAGAAAGGAGAGAGAGAAAACGTTGGCTTGGCCCCTGCAGATCAAAATCTGGGCACAGTTTCCAGTTTCAATCAAAGTAAACACATTGGTAAGGAAACATGCCATTTCTGACGTAATCCTAAATCTAATTCTGCCCTCCAGATCCACCCGATTTCAAACCGTGTGCCCAGGCTTTGTCCCCTCCTCCTCCTCCATCTTTGTGTGCCCTGATTCATTTCCTTCCGCAGTGTTTTGTCTTTTGTGAAACGCACTGTTGTGCGGCTTTACATAACGAGGTCTTTATGAGGCTGGGTAAATGGCCAGGGCTGAACTTGGCGAGCGTTGGTTCTTTTGAGATCTATTGTGTTTGAAAACCCTCTGACTCACGAGATCTTGTATATCATTCTCCAACCCGGTGCCCATCTTGGAACTGGAGGAAGGCAGGTTGAAATAAAATTCAGTTGTCTTCGTTGCAATGTTTTTGCACGTGTTTTTTTTTAAAAAAATAATAATTCTAGGCTAGTTTTGGTGACTGCCAAACGGTAGAATGGGTTATGTTCCACGGTCTGCCCCTGTTTGTTGTTGAAACAATAAGCTGTGGTTAATCCAATGGAATTTATTACGTTTTCCATCGATGTAGCCCATAATGAAATGTAATCATCTGCCAGAGCTGACGGGGCCACCCCCATATTGAAAATTTTAATTTCAGCCAGCACAGCATTTATTAATCTGCTCAAACTTGAGAGCAGCATTAGCCAGGCTTTTAGAAGCCAAAAGGTACTTTATAAGATGTCCCTGTAAAACTTGGACAAGCCTTTTCGGGTTCAGTCTGTGACGAGGCCCCCATTCTTCTGTGCAGTCGTTCTAATTCACCCTTGCAAATTGAAACGTGCTTTTGCCTCTGAACGATATTGACATTCTTCTGAATTTTGCAGTGCAGTTATTCTAGCTGCTTCTGGGTTGTTGTTGTTGTTTTTTTAAGGAGGTAAAATATACCTCCTTAAGTCTCAACGGATAACTTTGCAATTCCTTCCTTCTTGAGTTCAAATAACAGCACGTCTGGCGAAGAGCTGGCCCACTCTTAATTGGTTATTGACTTCCTATATAGCGTAACAAGGGACCAAAATCAATCATTTCAAAATAAACTTAGATATGCAGATGAATAACATTCAGCTTTAGCGAACCTTGTCAGTGGCTTTCAGTGGCAAGGTTGTGTTGAATCCAACCAGATGCTTGTAAGATGCCCGGCGTCGTTGCTAGGACTTCGTTCAAATGAACTTGAAGCAGCAGTTTGTTATATAAACACATGTTCAAAAAGTTAGACACCCCCCCCCTTTCTTTGTCCTGTGCTAAATTGCCCTTAATTTTGATGCAACTAACTTTAATGTTGGTGGAACCAAAGAGCCTCATTCTAGCAGAACAAGAGGACTCTTGTTTTGCAATGTAGAACAGATGGGAACTAAGGAAGGTAATAGTTTGTAAACCCAGTAATGATGACAGTCATGATTTTAAAAAATCCCTGTCAGCATGTTAGAATGAGAAACAGATAATCTATTTTTTTTTTAAAAAAAAACTGTGCTGGTTGAATTTTACAGTCTTTCTTAAAAGTGCTTTTTTTGCTGGGTCTTCATTTTTGCTGCTTCGGAAGACAAAATTGTCTGATAATTGTACATTTGAAATCAGCTTACTCAAGGACTAACTATTCCTGTGCAAAATGTCTTAGGCATTTATTTATTTATTTAATTGAAATTTTATACCGCCCTATTCCCGAAGGACTCAGGGCGGTTTACAGGGCAACATAAAATATGATATAAAAATAGTATAAATTAAAATAGATTAAATTACATAAGCCCAACAATTAAAACAATATTAAAAGCTAAAACCCCTTCGGTGGAAATTTGTTTTTTTTCCCCCAGGCAGTTAAGTGTTTCCCAAGTTACGCGGGGGAACATAGGGAAGTTTTTTTCCTGATTTTTACTCTTGTTATCTTTTTAGGGCAGGGGTCGAAGTCCACAAGTCACAAAAGGGCCAAGTTTGAAGACCCCTGGTGTAGGAGCTCATCCACGTGATGTCGAGTTGGAAACAAACTTTTCATGGATTTTTCGTGTCATTCAGACATGTGGGCTAACTTAAGTTCAATTTTGTTTTACTAATGCAAGTGCCGATAACAGCTGATTGGGTTTTTTCCAGTCCTGGGATTTGTCCTGGGAGATATTAAGAGACCGAGTTTGTGCAAGGGAGTCATCCAGCACAAAAATCTTGCTCCTATTTGTGAATGTTTATACCAGGGGTAGGCAACCGTGGCTCTTTTATGACCCGTGGACTTCAACTCCCAGAATTCCTGAGCCAGCATGGCTCAGCTTGGAAACCTCTCCCTTTTCCCTCAGCGTGGCTGGCTTAGGAATTCTGGGAGTTGAAGTCCACAAGTCATAAAGCAGCCTAGGCCTAGGCCAGGGGTAGGCCACCTTGGCTCTTTTATGACTCGTGGACTTCAACTCCCAGAATTCCTGAGCCAGCATGGCTCAGCTTGGAAACCTCTCCCTTTTCCCTCAGCGTGGCTGGCTTAGGAATTCTGGGAGTTGAAGTCCACAAGTCATAAAGCGGCCTAGGCCAGGGGTAGGCAATCTGGGGTCTTCTATGACTTGTGGACTTCAACTCCCAGAATTCCTGAGCGTCCATGTTGAGGGGAAAGGGAAAGGTTTCCAAGCTGAGCCGTGTTGGCTCAGGAATTCTGGGAGTTGAAGTCCACGGGTCATAAAACAGCCAAGGTTGCCTACCCCTGGTTTATACAGATAGTTCCTGAGCCCAAAATTTCCAGTGCCGTTGTAACTTTGATCAGTCACTAAGTGAACTTTTGTAAGTCGAGGTCCACCGGTACTGAGGTACCACTGTATTCCACAAAAACATCATATGATGTAGAGATAGTTCCTCATTTAATGACCATCCAGAGTTATAACAGCACCGAAAAAAGGGGTTTATGACCATGATCAGAATTTGAGCATCTGGCATCTATTTAAGATGGTTGCACTGGGATCACCGTTTGTAACTTTCCCAACTGGCTTCCAACAAGTCAATGGGGGAAGCCAGATTTACTTAAGGACGGCATTGGTTCACTTCATAACTACAATGACTCGCTTAACGACTGTGGCAAAAAGGTCATAAAATGAGGCACAACTCAACAACTGCCTGGCTTAGCAATGGAAATGTTGGGCTGAACTGTGGTCGTATGTAGAGGACTACCTGCCTACCTCCCTTAAGTGGTTTCTTCTCAACTGATTTTCCCGTTTTCAGCGTTCTGCCAACAATCCTCTTTTCCAAAACTCCAGAAAGAAACGGTCAAGAGAGGGTTGTTTTTTTAAAAAAAAAAATTGTGTAAAGTCTGGAACTTCAGTTAGCATCATGCAACAGGATATTCCTGTCTCTTTCCTGTTAAGTGTGGCAGTTGTGGTCCCTCCCCCCCCCCTTTTTTTTTAAAAAGGAGGCATTGTGCCTTCAAATCTCTTAATCTCAATTCTTTGGGGGGGGAGCAGAAAGCCCCACAATCTGGAAAGGCTGTAATGAGCCCCCCTTGAACTCAAGTCGAGGAATCTCTAAGAGGCTTTTTGTCTATCAGTGACTGACTACATTGTGTAGCAAGAACAGAAAGTCCAAAATAACATCTATCAACTTTTTACTCGCTGCAATCTCTCAGAGTCTATTTATAAAAAAAGGAAGGAAGGAAGGAAAAGAAAGAAAGAAAAAGAAAAGAAAGAAGAAAAAAAAGAGAGAGGAAGGCTGATAAAAGGATTTTCTGTGATGAAAGGAGAAAGAGAAAGAAAGAAAGAAAGAAAGAAAGAAAGAAAGAAAGAAAGAAAGAAAGAAAGAAAGAAAGAAAGAAAGAGAAAGAAAGAAAGAAAGAAAGAAAGAAAGAAAGAAAGAAAGAAAGAAAGAAAGAAAGGCTGATGAAAGGATTTTCTGTGATAGAAAGAAAGAAAGAAAAAGAAAGAAAAAGAAAGAGAAAGAAAGAAAGAAAGAAAGAAAGAAAGAAAGAAAGAAAGAAAGAAAGAAAGAAAGAAACAGGAAGGCTGATAAAAGGATTTTCTGTGATAGAAAGAAAGAGAAAGAAAGAAAGAAAGAAAGAGAGAGAAAGAGAGAAAGAAAGAAAGAGAGAAAGAAAGAAAGAGAGAGAGAAAGAAAGAAAGAAAGAAAGAAAGAAAGAAAGAAAGAAAGAAAGAAAGAGGAAGGCTGATAAAAGGATTTTCTGTGATTAAAGGAAGGAAGGCGGGGGGGGGGGTATATGGAAAAAATAAAATATATTATTCTGTTTCTGCCAAGAGGGGTTGCTTGACTGATAGAGGAAAATATTTGTAGCTCAGGGTTGAAATGAGGGTCCTTGGTGCTCGGTGGTGGTGGTGGTGGAGGAGGAGGAGGAGGAGGAGGAGGAGGACTGTGGGGTCCTTGATGCTCTCTGAGCTTGGTGGTTTTCTTGCAGACATTTCATTACCCAACTAGGTAACGTCATCAGATAGTTGGATTGAAAGATGTGTCATGGCTAGACTGAAATGAGAGAGTGAGTGAATCAAATAATGAGGCTGCTTCTTTCTGCTGCTCTTCACTTTATCATCTAATCCATTTATACATCTCATTCTTAAGTCGACCATGGAAAGTAAGTTGGACTTTCTTCTCCATTCCTGTTGTCAAAATTTAGAGCATCATTCTTCATGAAGCTTGGCTGCCCCTTGTTGCGAGTGTCTGGGCTTCAGATGTTACACTTGGGAGGAGAACTACTAGTGAGATCCCCGCAATGGAGTCTAATATCATTAGAGAACAGACCCCAATCTGATTAAGAACCAGCACGCGCAGCTGTAATTTCCAAAATGCAATCAGCTGCCGGTCTTTCCTTGCTTAATTGTAAATCTAATGGAATATGGAGTAAATGCAGAATAAAACATTTGCTTCCTCTTTGGTACATAGCTGGTCTTCAAGAGTTGGAACAGAAAATGTTCCCTGTCAGAAGCATTTACATATCGGGGCATAAAGATTTGATCCAAGGCGTAGGACTTGAGGAATGGTTGCTCACCCTATGTCTCCACCAGTCTGGTGAGGTGAGCCAGAAGGGACATGTCCCATCCCATCAGTTAGGTAGAGTCATCCTGTGGGACCTCTCGGTGCTATCTCCCGCCATGTGGAACAACACTCCCTGGAAGTTTGTATTACTCCCACTTTTTTTGATGTCCTGCAAACTTCCAAAGACCTGGTTGTTCTCTCAGGCCTGGGACTAGGGCTAGGATGATGGTTGAGACCCTGTGGTATTCCTTCCTTCCTTCCTGCCTCCCTCCCTCCCTCCTTCCTTCCTTCCTTCCTTCCTTCCTTCCTTCCTTCCTTCCTTCCTTCCTTCCTCCCTCCCTCCCTCCTTTCCTTCCTTCCTTCCTTCCTTCCTCCCTCCTTACCCTCCTTTCCTTCCTTCCCTCCTTCCTTCCTCCCTCCCTCCCTGCCTCCTTCCTTCCTTCCTTCCTTCCTCCCTCCCTCCCTCCCTTCTTTCCTCCCTTCCTTCCTCCCTCCCTCCCTCCTTCCTTCCTCCCTCCCTCCCTTCCTTCCTTCATCCCTCCTTAACCTCCCACCCATCTTCCTCCCTCCCTCCCTCCCTCCCTTCTTTCCTTCCTTTCTCCCTCCCTTCTTTCCTTCCTCCCTCCCTCCCTCCCTCCCTCCCTCCCTTCCTTCCTTCCTCCTTACCCTCCCACCCATCTCCCTCCCTCCCTCCCTCCCTCCCTTCCTTCCTTCCTTCCTTCCTTCCTTCCTTCTTCCCTCCCCACTTCTTCCCTCCCCCTCCCTCTGATTGGCCTTTTTTATTCTGTCTTCTGGTCAGTCATATTTTTCTTGATAATATTTCTTCTCTTTTATATGTAAGCTGCCCACAATTGCTGTGGAGTTGAGCAGCCTTGAAATTGAAATAATAATCCTTCCAAATAAATGTTGAACATTTAACGTGGCAACAAACGTCTACGTGTTATGCTCTTTGTAATTGTTTATGCTGCAAAGGATTATGAGGTGACCAATTTTTATAGGTAGGAATTCTGTTGCTATGAAAAATTAAACTGAGGGATTTCCAGATAATCCGGATAATATTTGTCCCATGCAAAATAAGTCTTAATTCGGGAAAGGCTGATTTATCAAAATACTGGCGAGAATCAGTGGTATATTTAAAGATAACTTGTTAGAATGAGGAAAGTTTAATTTCTTTTTTAGGTTGCCTTCTTTCTGAAGAAAAAAAAATGCTGAAAGAGCTTGTTGAGGAACTTTTTAATAATTGTTGGAGCAGCTGACCTTGTTCAGTCTACTTTCTCTTTAAGTCCCATCCAAGGTCAGGAGTATTTCTTTTTATGGACATCTGTGTTAATCTGTTCTAAACCATTAGGTTCCCCAGATGAAAAAAAATCCAGATGAATTCTATTATTTAGCGCATTTAGCATTCAGAACTATAATGTTTTACTGCTTTGAAAAAAAGGATAGAGGGTTTGGGGGTTTTTTTTTAATGGAAAACAACTCATCAGTGACCTAATAGCATATGTTCTTCTTCTACTCAGCCAGTCATTTGTCACATTTGAGTGGAAAGTTGCTTTGATGCAAATCTTTTGTGAGAAAGGAAAAATTGAGAAAGTGTGACGTGCTTCAACCCTATCTCTTAGGTCTATGTTGCGATATAAAACGGTGCTATTGCTAAAAAGAAACAAAATCAGAACTGTGATCAACGTTGTGGCTGTCCAGTCGCTAAGTCATATCCAACTCTTCATGATCCCATGGACCACAAAAACGCCAGATTCCCCCACGTCCACAACTTTCCCAGAGTTTTCCCAAATGTATGTTCATTTTGTTGATGACCTTATCTAGCCATCTCCCTTCTGCCATCCCCTTCTCCTTTTGCTTTCCATCTTTCCCAACATCGGGGACTTTTCCAAGGAGTCCACCTTAGGTGGCCAAAATATTTGAGCGTTATGTGTTTACTTCCTTACCAGTCAGTATCATAAATGTTTTAGCTGCATCCGCCAAATGCAATCCTAGGCATTATCAAAGGGAGAGAATCAAGATCACATGAAGTTTTAATACTGCTTTATAAGGGCTTGGTTGGACTAGATGTGGAATACTATAGCCAGTTTTGGTCACCATATTATAAAAAAGATGTTGAGACTCTGGAAAGAGTGCAGAGAAGAGCAACAAGGATGATTAGGGGACGAGACTAAAACATACGAAGAACAGTTGCAGGAACTGGGTATGTCTAGGGGTGACATGATAGCAGTCTTCTATCTAATAAGATATAGATATTGGAAATATCTATATCCAGTATAGATATATCCAATATCTAAGGGGCTGCCAAAAAGAAGAGGGGTTCAACTTATTCTCCAAAGTACCTGAAAGCAGGACAAGAAGCAACGGGTGGAGACTAATCAAGGAGAGAAGCAACCTAGAACTAAGGAGAAATTTCCTGATAGAACAATTAACCAGTGGAACAACCTGCCTCCAGAGGTGGTGAATGCTCCAACACTGGAGGTTTTTAAGAAGAGACTGGACAGCCATTTGTCTGAAATGGTATAGGGTTTCCTGCCTGAGCAGGGGGTTGGACTAGATGACCTCCAAGGTCCCTCCCAATGCTGTTATTCTGTTACTTTAAGCATTTTTTTTGTTGAAACATTGCTGAAAGCATTTAACCAGCATTCATCATAGCTGGGTAGCTATAACAAATTTGAAATAACAATAACATTCTTTGTGTCACTTAATATTTTTGCACATAATAATGTTGTTTTTTGCACATTTTTGAAGCTCAAGAATATATTTAAGGCCTAATAATTACATTTAGTTCTAATGTTTGATTGTAGCGCCAATATAGCTTTCCAACAACTTAGTACATTTGGCAGTTCTTACCTAGATTTTTTTCTTCGAGATTTCCAATCAAAATGTAATTTTCTGCCGCCCCCTCTCCTTTTCCTCTCGGCACGCAAAGTTGCCACTTTCATTATGCTGTCTGCTCCAATCTTAAATCCTTCTACTAACTTATTCAATTGCTAGTAATTTTTACACACCCTCTTCTTGCCTTGAGCTTTTCTTTTTAAAAACAAATGATATTTTGAATATTTTATGCTTCCTTCAATTATTAAATCAGCTGCTCTTTTTGTACAATTCCCTTGAGCCTGCTCAATAATTTTCCAATTTATTGTTCTTTACTGTAACTTAAAAAACAAAAATCAGCTGGTAGAGTATTTGGGGGCCTGTGATGTGTTAGAAAATATCTGTAATCTTGCCCATTTACTTAAAAATGAAGGAAAACTATTGGAATCTCTGTTGTTTTATTAACTCTTGGGAATTAGCTTTTCTGTTTAAAGTCAAGAGATTTCATAGAAAATCATTTATCATTTTGGATGGTTGGCTGTTGTTCCTTCACACAGTTCATAATGACCTTACATTAGTTCAGCTTATTAGATTGTTTGTGAGTGTGTATGTGTGTGTACACACACGTGTAATGATAGATAGATAGATAGATAGTAGACATAGATGCAAAAGATAGATAGATAGATAGATAGATAGATAGATAGATAGATAGATAGATAGATAGATAGAAAGATAGATAGAATGATAGATAGAATGATAGATAGAATGATAGATAGAATGATAGATAGATAGATAGATAGATAGATAGATAGATAGATAGATAGATAGATAGATAGATAGATAGATATGGATAGAGAGAGAGAGATAGCAGAAATAGATGTGATAGATAGATAGAAGACATAGGTGCGAAAGATAGATAGATAGACAGACAGACAGGGATATAGATAGGGATGGATGGATAGATAGATAGATAGATAGATAGATAGATAGATAGATAGATAGATAGATAGATAGACAGACAGACAGACAGACAGACAGATAGATATGGATAGATATATGGAAGGACAGACAGATTTGGTGTAATGGGATTATAATGAAAAGCCTCTATGCTCTGTTCTTCTATGTTACTACTTTTAGTGACATTTAAAAGGCAGCTATTATATAATATGTAACGGGGGAACTGCTTTTCACTCCCTCTAATAACAAAAACTTTGAATTACGATTTCTTAAATGTCTTTGGCATTGTGAACTGAGGTAAAGCATAATAGAGAAACTCATAATATCTACCGTAGATTAAGGTTAAAAAGTAGAGGACAATTTTTCATTGTTTGCCTGGGGAAAGCGACATACCAAAACTTTGTTAACAGGCCAGAATAATATTTCCCCTGAGCCCAAAATATCTCTCTCTCTCTCTCTCTCTCTCTCTCTCTCTCTCTCTCTCTCTCTCTCTCTCTCTCTCTCTCTCTCTCTCTCTCTCTCCTCTCCCTCCCTCCCTCCCTCCCTCCCTCTTTGTGGGTGAAGGGGGCACTCTGTTTTAGAGATGAAAAATTACAAACATGGGTTGATTGTTGAGGCTTGGCTTTGAAAGCAACAGAACAAGACTTCCAGCCTGAGGGAATCCTTGTTAAGTTAAGACTTAGAAGCAGAAGCTTCAGGAAACCCATGCTGGTAGACGGTGACTCAGTTCAAAGCAGATTTCAAACCCCAGGAAAGGAGCGTGGAGGTCAGCTCAGAGGAAACGTTAAGGAATGAGCTCTGGAAATTACATCACCTTGGAAGCAGGAGCCAATGGCAACCACAAAAACTTTCGAAATAGGGGTTGGGAATTCTCCATCGGTGAGGTTTACAGGATGTGGCTGCACTAGACTTTAGGAAATTTCCCTTGGGAACTTCTTAGTTTGAGGAGATTCCTAAAGCAACAGGAATATACCGGAAGCTGATAAGAGTATCTGTAGCTCAGGGCTGAACTGTGATGTCCTTGGCGCTCTCTCTGCTTGGTTGTTTTCTAGCAGGTGTTTCATGACCCAACTAGCTAACATCACCAGTGCCAGGTGACATTTGGGCTTGTGGAATGGAGGGGAAGGAGAAGAGGAGGAGGAAGAGGAAGAGGAAGAAGACTGTGGGGTCCTTGGTGCTCCCTATGCTTGGTTGTTTCCTTGCAGACATTTCATGACCCGACTAGGTAACATCATCAGTAGTATCAACGCTACCCTAGCTTGGTCTGCAAACATCTGCAAGAAAACAACCAAACTCAGAGAGCCCCAAGGACCCCATAGTCTCCTCTTCTCCTCTTCTCTGCAAGCCCCACTCCCACTTCTAGCACTGATGATGTAACCAAGTCGGGTAATGAAACGTCTGCAAGAAAACAACCAAGCTTGGAGAGCCCCAAGGACCCCTCATATATAATAAGGGGAGTTGTGGCATTTCCGTATGTGATTTGTAAAACGACACTATTGTGTAGTGGGTTCTGGAACGCAGGAAAGACGCCAGGCAGAGGAGTACAGCATGCAGCTCTTTATTGGGGGTAGAACTGTCCTGGGGGAATAGGGGGTTACCTGCCCCCCTTTTATACCTGGCCAGGTGTGTTCCCAGCCAATCAATTTAAACCTGCTTTTCCCGCCGAAAACTGACCCACACCACAGCAGTTTGGTACAGCGCCACCTGGTGGTATCGGGGGAGCTGCCGCTTGATATTGTTATTTAAACCCATGCATAACAGACACTATATAGTCTGTTTTGCAAAATAATTCCTTTAATAAACCTTGTAATTTTATTCGCTTATTCATTTAGGGTAACCCGGTGATAAAGCCCTAACAAGCAGGCATATACATAGAATGAAGGCTACTGCTAAGCTTGTAAGCCGCCCTGAGTCTTCGGAGAAGGGCGGGATATAAATGGAATTAAAAATAAAATAAAAAATATATAAGACTCGGGTAGGAAAAAGAAATCAAAAGACGTCTGAAGGTTGGGGGGAAAAAAGTTGTTTTACTTACCTTGTATACTTATTTGCCTTTTCTTTCTCTTTGTGTCTTTTTGGTTTGTACTTCATTTTTTTTTTAAAAAAATGTTTCTCTTCCCTCCTCCCCCTCCCCCCGTCCGATGGTTGTTTTGGTACAAAAAAACCCCCCAAAATGCGTTTGTTTCGCTTAAAAAGGTTGAAGGCTTTTTTTTTTTTGGAATGTAATTAAGCTGCTCTCCGGAGATCTGTCATAAAGAGCGCTGGGAGGCCTATTTATTAAAATTCTGCTCCACGAAAACTTGATGTAAGAAGGAAGAAAGAGAAATAGTTGGGGCCACCCGGAGGGGTTTGCCATAAATATCGGGCAGCGACCAAAACCCCATCAAGAATGCAGAGGTTTTTTTTTTATCAAATATCCTGCAGCCTGTTATTTTGAGAAACTTCTGCATGCAAACGGTGAGGGGGGGGGGAAGGAGCCTTTGAAGGAATCTGGGGACCTGCTAATCTCTTCAAGATAGCAAAAGGAAAATAACTAGAAATATTTGGGTTTCTCCCCCCCCCCCCCTTTCTCTCCATACCTAGACAGTGCAGCTGTTGGGAGGTGGAATAAGAGACTATCGTTTCTTTCCCCATTTTTTTTTATTTTTATTTTTTTTGCTTTAGGATGTTCAGTGAATGTGACTTTAGATCAGAGGTCCCCAATCTTTTGGGCACCAGGGACTGGTTTCGTGGAGAGATTTTTCTGTGGACCGGAGAGAGCATGGATTTGTGTGCTGCCTGCATCCTGTGGATGTGGCTTTTCTTGTTAGTGTGGACGTTGCTGGCGTGCCACGGCCCAGACCCGGGGTTGGGGACCCCTGTGTTAACCAACAGGTGAGGCACAAGAACATTCAGGAAAGGAGTTGTATTACAGCAGTTAAATAAGCTTAAAGAGATAGGTTGATTGTAGTAGTTAAGAAACCCGGAGACTGTGAGTTCTAATCTTGCCTTAAGCATAAAACCAGCTGAATGACCTTGGGCCAGTCACTGCCTCTTAGCCCTAGGAAGGAAACAAGGGCAAGCCGCTTCTGATTCAAGCAGCTGCAAGAAAATCAGAAGTCTACTATTCTGCAGCTGTGGTTAAGTTCTGATAAAGGCGAATACTCGTAGCTCAGGGTTGAAATAAGGTTAAGAGGCAATCTGGCTACATCAGAGAAGGTAAAAGGGGCTTTTAAAAGGCCTTTTTCAATGTTTCTCTTTTCTTACCCGTTGTATACCAAACTGCTGACATAGAAAAAAAAAGAAAAAGAAAAAAGGATGAGTTTAGGAAGTTATCTCAAATCATAACTTTTATACTGCTCTAGCCAAACACCAAACAACATTTAAATAGATTCTGCAGGGAAATTGTTTGCAAAAGTTCCGAAAGCAGCAAGCTAAGCTAGCATTAGAGGTTTAAAAGCCACCAATCTTTCAACACTAGGCTTGTTTTTACACCCAGCAAATCCTTGACTTCAGTCAGTTGTGCCGCACAATAACAGTTTGCGTCTAATTTCAGGAGACAAGGAAGAATCCAAGTGGAACTTGAGGGGGGGGCCTTAATACTGCAGGATTTTGTATCTCAAAAGGGAGCTTGTTGCAGATTTATTTGGGAGTCAATCACACAGGGTGGTTTTGTTTATTTATTGAGCTTATATGCTACCCATCTTGTCTAGGCAACTCAAGGTGGCTTGCAACTAGCCAACATCATCAGTGCTGGAAGGGAGTGGGGTTTGGGAGGAGGAGGAGGAGGAGGAGGAGGGGGAGAACTGTGGGGCCCTTCGTATTCTCTGAGCTTGGTCATTTTCTTGCAGACATTTTATGACCCAACTAGATAACATCATCAGTGCTAACAGCCACCGAATTGGGTCATGAAACGTCTGCCAGAAAACAACCAAGCTCCAAGAGGTTCAAGGACCCCACAGTCCTTCCTCTTCCTCCTCCTCCATTCTGTAAACCCCACTCCCCTCTAGCACCAATGATGTTACCTAGTTGGGTAATCGAATGACTGCAAGAAAACAACCAAGCTCAGAGAGTGCCAAGGGCCCTTCAAGTCCTTTTATTGAACACAGAGCCCAAAGTGTCCATAATAAAAAGCTTTGTTTTATTGGGTTTCTTCAGGCTTAGCGTGTTTGTTACGTGCTCTGTTGAAGTTCGCAGTCTTCTCTAGCATGCACAATCCAAGCAGGAAAAGCTACATGTGGAAGTTGAGGCTGCCACCTGACTGATAACAGATACGAGGTTTAAAAAGTTAGAAACACGCTTGGATGTGGTGAGTTTGAAAGTTATTGAGAGTTTAAGCATCTGCAATGTTTGCATGGAATAGCTTGCCCCCAGAAGTTGTGAATGCTCTCAACGCTGGAGGTTTTTAAGAAGAGATTGGACAGCTACTTGTCTGAAATGGTATAGGGTCTCCTGTTCGAGCATGGGGTTGGACTAGAAGACCTCCAAGGTCCCTTCCAACTCTGTTATTCCATTATTCTGTCTTCCTTCCTTCCTTCCTTCCTTCCTTCCTTCCTTCCTTCCTTCCTTCCTTCCTTCCTTCCTTCTTTCCTTCCTTCCTTCCTTCCTTCCTTCCTTCCCCATCACTGGAGGCTTTTAAGAAGAGAGTGGACAACCACTTGTCTGAAATGGTATAGGGTCGATCTCCTGTTCGAGCAGGGGGTTGGACTAGAAGACCTCCAAGGTCCCTTCCAACTCTTGTTCTGTTATTCTGCATTTTCCTTCTCTCTGTTTAGTTTTCATTCTGTTTCACTCTCTTCCATTAAAGGATTTGTAAAGCAGGGGAACTGGGGGGGTGCGGGGGGGCTTCCCCTTCCCCTCCGCTTATGCCATTTTGCTTCGTTTGATTAATTTTCTTTCATTAAGCAAAGAAAAGGTTGTGCTTGCTTGACAGCTTTCACAGCCTGGAAAAATAACAAGCTGGCAGCGCATTATTCAAAACTGACAGGCCTTGTTTTGTTTTCCACATCATTATTTCATTATCAGGCCTTTTTAATTTGGTGGTTTGCATGACTGCTGTTTCAAAACATGGCCTCAGACACCCTGCTCGAGATTGCCCAGAATTTCTGATGTTGGTTTGTCTGGTAAACACGGTGCCCTGTTGAATTTAGTCGCAGCAGGGTGAAGATGTAGAAATGCCAGGTTTTCTGGTTTCTTGTTTTGTCTTAAAAATTCCCTGACTGTGAGCCAGAGGAAGAACCTAATGCAGGCCGGGTTGAGGAGTGGATTTTTAACTTAAGCCAACCAGAGTTTTTAGAGGAAGAAGGTGTGCCATGAATACAGGTGGTCCTCAACTTATGGACCACAACTCAGCCCCAAATTAATGTTGCTAAGTGAAAAATTTGTTAAGTGGTTTTTTTTGCCCCACTTTACAACTTTTCTTGCCACATTTGTTAAGTGAATCAGTGTTGTCATTAAGTTGGTACCATGGTTGTTAAGTGAATCTTTTTTTTTAATCCCATTTATATCCCGCCCTTCTCCGAAGACTCAGGGCGGCTTACAATCTAAGAAGCACAAATCAATGTGCTTAGCAATAGCCTTCATCCTATGTATATGCCTGCTTATTAGGGCTTTCGCCCACCCCCAAGCGGCATTATTACAAAGTCAGCTTATTGCCCCCAACAATCTGGGTCCTCATTTTACCTACCTCGGAAGGATGGAAGGCTGAGTCAACCTTGAGCCTGGTGGGACTCGAACCTGCATTAATTGCAGGCAGCTGGTGTTACTTAAGGAGGCATTAGCCCACTGCTCCACCAAGGCACCAAGGCACCAATCTGGCTTCCCCATTGACTTTGTTCATAAGGGTCTTCACACACACACACATCCACACACACACACACACACAGAGAGAGAGAGAGAGAGAGAGAGAGAGAGAGAGAGAGAGAGAGAGAGAGAATGAGAAAGACAGGAAGAAAGAAAGAGAGAGAGAGAAAGGGGGAGGGAGAAAGAGAAATAGAGACAGAAAGAAAAATAGACAAAGAGACAGAGAGAAAGGGAGAAAGAGACAGACAGAGGAAGAAAGAGAAAGAAATAGAGAAGGAAATAGAGAGAAAGGGAGGGAGAAAGAGAGAGAAGAGAGAGAGAGAGAGAGAGAGAAAGAGACAGAGGAAGAAAGAGAGAGGGAGGGAGAAAAAATAGAGATAGAGAAAGAGAGAGAGAAAGAGACAAAGAGAGAAGGGGGAGAGAGAGAAAGAGAGAAGATCAAAAGGTCGCCAAAGGGGATCACGTGACCCCGGGACATTGCAACCGTCATAAACATGAGCCATTTGCCTAGCATCTGAATGTAAATCACGTGACTATGGGGAGGTTGCAGGGGTCCTAAGTGTGGAAAAAACGGTCCTAAGTCCCTTTTCCCAGGGCTGTTGTAACTTTGAGCGGTCACTGCACAAACTATTGCAAAGTCAAGGACTAGCTCTATGCAATAGATATTATTTTAAACCGTTGGGAAATGAGAACGCTGGTGACATAAAGCAGATTCAGCACTAGACTCCTGTAGGAGAATTGCCCCATGATTGAAAACCATTATCCACAGCACGGATTCGCACACGCAGCGATTTTTCTGTGCAAAATACAAGTGTTTTGTTATATGCACTAACCTATAACCGTGCCAACCTAGCAGTTCGAAAGCACGTAAAAATGCAAGTAGAAAAACAGGGACCACTACGGTGGGAAGGTAACAGCGTTCCGTGCGCCTTTGGCGTCTAGTCATGCCGGCCACATGACCACGGAGACGTCCTCGGACAAGCGCTGGCTCTTCGGCTTTGAAACGGAGATGAGCACCGGCCCCTAGAGTCGGAAACGACTAGCAGGCATGTGCGGGGGAACCTTTACCTTTACCTTTTTATAACCATGCAGTGTTATATGTAGGTACTGCACCACCTCAACCCCCATAAATGGTTTTATTTCTGTTATTCCAAATTGGGCCAGTGAAATGGCAGCTAAATCTTGAGGGTATCAAGGGATAAAGCATTTGCGTTGAGGGCTGGTTGGACAGCTTCCCTTCTTTTTAAGTTTAATATTATTTTTTTTGTGTGATTACAGTATTCTTGCTGCTGTCAGCATATATAACATCAAAGTTCCATTCCCCCCCCCCCCAAGATCTTTGTCCATTAAGCCTAAAAGAAAAAGTCTCCGTTTTATCTTTAAATATACTTTATGAATCTTCGGTACTAAGATGTGAATCTTTTCCCAATATTTCTTTGCTTTATTGTAAGTCCACCCTAAATGGTGAAAAGTTTCTCCTTTACATTTACATTTCCAACATTCATTTGAAGTACCCTTTATACATTCGTGACCATTTTTCCAGTATTAAATGCCAACAGCACATTTTATAAACATTGGAAAAATAACTTTAATTCTCACAAAGGATGACTGGCTGGAAAAAAACTGATTTAACCCCAAGCTTCAGATATTCTCTACTAATTTAACTATTTTCATTGGCATCTTAACAGAGAAAATCAGCAAATCCTTTGTTTTAAATCAGGGGCCTTCAAACTTGGCCCTTTTATGACTTGTAGACTTCAGCTGGCTGAGGAATTCTGGGAGTTGAAGTCCACATGTCATAAAAGAGCCAAGGTTGCCTACCCCTGGCCTAGGCCTAGGCCGCTTTATGCCTTGTGAACTTCAACTCCCAGAATTCCTGAGGCAGCCACGCTGAGGGGAAAGGGAAAGGTTTCCAAGCTGAGCCAAGCTGGCTCAGGAATTCTGGGAGTTGAAGTCCATGAGTCACAAAAGAGCCAAGTTTGAAGACCCCTGTTCTAAATAATCACTTTTTGTGTGGTTTTCAAACCAGTCAGAAGAATCACGTTGATTTTTTTTAAAAAAGAATAGATTTATTTAGAAATATTTCCAAAGTGCAACTAGAACCGTCGGAAATTTTACTTCAAAATTGCTTCTCACTCTGTCTGCTTAACTTGGCGCATCTCTGTAGAACAAATGATCACCCTGGTGTTTCTGTCAGGAACGATTGTTGGCAGGGAGGGAAGATTTACTGAGCAGAAAGCCAATAGCCAAATGAGCACGCTCTGCTTTTTAGAGAAGTAATTTTGCCGGGCAAAGACGAATGGGCATGGCACACCGAGCCAAACGGAGGAATAAAGTTGCCCGCGAATCTGTTTTCTAAAATTGATCCTTTCCTTAGACAACAACTATCGATTAAAACTCTCTTCTCTGTGATGGAAATCACACAGAGCAGCTGGGAATGGCTTGTTTTAGTCGTTTCCTTTCTTTGGATACTGTAAGCGTGCAAATAGTTTTTTTAAGGAAAGAATTTTTTTTAAAAAAGCAGTCCAGGAAATCAATGTAACAGTTCCAAATAAAGATAGAAATGTGTTTTCATTGATCTGTTTGATAATTACTGTGATATAAGTGTTCCTCTCTCTCCTCCCCCTCTCTCCCTCTCCCTCCTCTCTCCTGCTCTCCCTCTTCCTCTCCTTCTGTCTCTCCCTGTCTTTTTCTCTCTCTCCCTCTTTTTTCTCTCTCCCCCTCTCCCTCTTCTTTTCTTTCTCTGTCTCTCCCTCTCTCCTGCTCTCCCCCTCTCTCCCCCCTTTCTTCCTCTCTCTCTTCCTCTCTCTTCCTCTTTCTCTGTCTCTCCCTGTCTCTGTGTGTGTCTCTCTCCCGCTCTCCCTCTTCCTCTCTCTTTCTGTCTCTCCCTGTCTTTTTCTCTCTCTCCCCCTCTCCCTCTTCTCTCTCTCTGTCTCTCGCTCTGTCTCTCCCTCTCTCCTGCTCTCCCTCTCTCTCCCCCCCTTTCTTCCTCTCTCTCTGTCTCTCCCTGTCTCCTGCTCTCCCTCTCTCTCCCCCCCTTTCTTCCTCTCTCTCTTCCTCTCTCTTCCTCTTTCTCTGTCTCTCCCTGTCTCTGTGTGTGTCTCTCTCCCGCTCTCCCTCTTCCTCTCTCTTTCTGTCTCTCCCTGTCTTTTTCTCTCTCTCCCCTCTCCCTCTTCTCTCTCTCTGTCTCTCCCTCTGTTTCTCCCTCTCTCCTGCTCTCCCTCTCTCTCTCCCCCCCTTTCTTCCTCTCTCTCTGTCTCTCCCTGTCTCCTGCTCTCCCTCTCTCTCTCCCCCTTTCTTCCTCTCTCTCTTCCTCTTTCTCTGTCTCTCCCTGTCTCTCTGTGTGTCTCTCTCCCGCTCTCCCTCTTCCTCTCCCTTTCTGTCTCCGTCTTTTTCTCTCTCTCCCCCTCTCCCTCTTCTCTCTCTCTCTCCCTGTCTCTCCCTCTCTCCTGCTCTCCCTCTCTCTCTCCCCCTTTCTTCCTCTCTCTCTTCCTCTCTCTGTCTCTCCCTGTCTCTGTGTGTGTCTCTCTCCCGCTCTCCCTCTTCCTCTTCCTCTCCCTTTCTGTCTCTCCCTGTCTTTTTCTCTCTCTCTCCCTCTCCCTCTTCTCTCTCTGTCTCTCCCTGTCTCTCCCTCTCTCCTGCTCTCCCTCTCTCTCTCCCCTTTCTTCCTCTCTCTCTTCCTCTCTCTCTGTTTCTCCCTGTCTCTGTGTGTGTCTCTCCCGCTCTCCCTCTTCCTCTCCTTTCTGTCTCTCCCTGTCTTTTTCTCTCTCTCCCCCTCTCTCTCTTCTCTCTCTGTCTCTCCCTTTCTCTCCCTCTCTCCTGCTGTCCCTCTCTCTCCCCCCTTTCTTCCTCTCTTTCTCTCTCTCTGTCTCTCCCTGTCTCTGTGTGTGTCTCTCTCCCGCTCTCCCTCTCCCTTTCTGTCTCTCCGTCTTTTTCTCTCTCTCCTCCTCTCCCTCCTCTTTTCTCTTTGTCTCTCCCTCTGTCTCTCCCTCTCTCCTGCTCTCCCTCTCTCTCTCTCCCTTTCTTCCTCTCTCTCTGTCTCTCCCTCTGTCTCTGTGTGTGTCTCTCCCGCTCTCCCTCTCCCTTTCTGTCTCTCCCTGTCTTTTTCTCTCTCTCCCTCTTTTCTCTCTCTTCCCCTCTCCCTCTTCTTCTCTCTCTCTGTCTCTCCCTCTCTCCTGCTCTCCCTCTTCATCTCTCTTTCTGTCTCTCTCCCCCTCTCCCTCTCCCTCCTCTCTTTCCCCTTCTCCCTCTTCTTCTGTCTCTCTGTGTATGTGTGTGTTAAGATCCTTATGAGAAATGCATGTTTGCACTCAAACATCTGGCATAGAGGTGGTTTATTGATTACAGATAGTAAAAAGAGCAAGCTATGTGGTCTTCACATTTCTGTATCTTTATTGATCTGATCAATCTCTGAGCAAAAATAGCTCTCGGTGAGCTGCAAATTAACTCCAGGAAAAAAAGTTATTTGGAATTAGGGGAACTGATATTTCTTGGAAGGCAACTGCTTAAGGGGAAAAGGGTAATTGTCCAGAGTTACCCTGCAGTAAGATGGGCAGCCAATAAATTTGATAATAAATAAAATAAATTGTCGTAATACCGAGGACCTCCCTAATCTCCAGCATCAACTGCTTTGCAGAGTTGCTACTTTCAGTATCGTGTCCATACTTTAAGAAGAGTTTTAGAGCCAGGTTTGTCAACTTTGGCAATTTTAAGATACATGAACTTCAACTCCCAGAATTCCCCAGCCAGCATGTTTTCTGGGAGTTGAAGTCCACACGTTTTAAAAGTTGACAAGGTTGAGAAGCACTGGTTTAGAGATATTCAAACAGGCTCAGAAGAGGCTAGAAATGATCATCAGGAAATAGAAACTAACTCTTATGAATTGAAAAAAAAAGAGGAACTGGAAAGCAAGGCTGGTCTATCCCATAATTATTTTAAATTTTTGCAGATTGGAATTGCTGCAGTGTTGTGTAGAAAGAAAAGTCTTCACCGGGGTACAATCCAAGCCGGGAGTAAGCAAAATGGAGACTGTAGTTTATTGAAGAGCAGAGCCAGACAGAAATGTGGCTCTGGGAAAGCTGACCACATGTAGCTGGGAGTGGTGGGTTTTTATACCTTCTTGGGCTTTTGTGTTTGAGGTTCAGTGTGCCCTTTTATTATTCTGATGGTGGTGGGTTAATCCTATTATGTCCTAAAGGTCATATCCTACTTCCCTGGGGCTGTGGCTGAGGACTATGTCCTGTGTTGGATTTTTGGGTGGGGGGTTGTTGGTTCTAGGGATCTTTGTATTTCTAATCCTATCAGCTCCAGCCTTCCTGCCCCCAATCTTCTGAATAGGATTATCAAATCTGCATTTCTACAGACCTCGTTTCTGCTTAGGGCAGAGAGACCTAAACTTGATTTCCTTTGGGGAAATAGAACGTTCTGTCCCTTTTAATATCCCCCCTAAAATATTTCCTTCTGTAGGACAGTGGCTGGGTGCTGACTTCCAACAGTAATCTCCATTTTGTTTTTCCCCGGCTTGAACTGGACTCTGATAAAGACTTTTCTTTCAACAGTTGATTAAATAATTGCTCCCATGCCTTGGATACAAGTGGTGTGTGAGACACTGAAAGAATTCTCTTCTAGATTAGCAACAGAACCTATAACAAAAAAAAATTGCAACCTTGAGTGATAAAATCTGCCTGTGATTGCTGGTCTGCCATCCTTAATCTCTCCCTACAGGTTGGAAATGCAGGAAAGATCAGGGCTGGAAAAACATCATCATAATAATAGAGAAATGCTGTTATTAATCTGGAAGGTGAGCAGAAATGCAGATTTGTTCAATTGCCCCGCAGAAGACAGCGCTGTGTACAAAAGCACAAATAACCAATTTAAACATGCATGTGAGAACTGAGTTTGCTTTAGCGTTGTCCCTCGTTTGAGAGCTAAAAATTTTCTATTCCTTTAGTTGCCCATTATTCCTTTGAACCTGTCAAATCTGAATTTAAAAGCAAAGTAAGCTGCTTTGAAACCATTTTTAACAGTTTTAAACTTTAAAACTGCCCATTTTGTTGATAGAACGATAAGGAAAACAGGGTTAATATCAGTGGCCAGTTTGAGCATGAATTCAATCGGGAAACGCAATGAAATCTGGGGACACAAAGAGCTTGGCTATTTTGCAAACAGAGCCCAAAGAATTATTCCTGAAAAACAACCAATAAAATACTAAACCTGTGTGTCACATCTTAAAAACAAACAGGAGCAAAATTAGTGAGGGATCTTACAAGAATTTTTCCGCTCTTCAACCTAAAATGGCCTGATCTTCATTTTGATATCAGAAGTGTACAAAAGTCTAAAGAAGAATTTGTATCTTTTTTTTTTAAAGACTCAAACGGTTGTATTTTTTCATGAGCAAAACACGATGTGTGTAGTAAATCCTGGTCTTACCAACATCTAGCAATCTTATACTCAGACTGTGTCCTAAGCAAACAGTATTGCAATTTATTGTCAACCACAGCAGTAACAGCAGTTTTCTCTGACAACATACCTAAGATTAACGTTGGAAAAGAAACTTTTGGACCATGTTTTTAATCTCAATAAATTTTTATTTTCCACCGAACTTTCACGTGGGAGGTCTTTGGGCCAGCTACATGGCAAATTTTCATCGGCATAAGTTCGGAAAGATAGACCTGATTCAAAACCGACTTTGTATACAAAGAAATGGATTTTTTTTTTTAAAAAAAGTGTTTATCATTATTTCCTGTTCCTAGTGATGAGTAGATTAGTGAATGGTGAATGAAATGTCTGGAATAGATTATCCTCGTCAGACCTCAGGGGTTCACAGTCAGAACTGGTTCAGAGTTGCAAATTATTATTATTTCTGCTTTGAAAAAATAAATACTTACTCCATAAAGCAATCTGTCTCTTGATTGCTATCAGGTCTCCAAAACTCCCATCTTCCAAAAAAACAAAAAAAGAAAAGAAAAAGAAAATTGAAGTTTTGAAAGATGGACATCTTCCATCTTCCCAAACTGGTGACTCTTCAAGGGATTGAAAAGCGCCTCGCTCTATGGCTTGACCATCAATGACAGGATATCAAACTTGAACTTCTTACTGTTATTTCGGCGTAAGGATAGTTGGGTGTCTCTGGAAGTTTCGAATGGGGAAAGGACTTTTATTTTCCCTCAGCTCCTGAGGCTGGGTCACATCGGCCTTCTTCCTCTGCCAGAATTTTTATGGTCAACGCGCGTCTCCTTTTCTTTCAAAAGTTATTTTGGGCAGGCGATTCATTAGGGAACAGCTTTTACAACAATCCTGGCAGTTCAGATGTTGGGGAAAGAGTTTTCGGTCTGTTTTTCCCCCACACACACCCCCACCCCCGATTTTTGGGCCTTTCGTTCTGTCACGGAAGGCCATTCTTTCTGTCATAAAAATATAAAAGATAATCCGGAATGACTGGTTTGGGCTTTTTCCGTTGGATTTTTCTTCCCTCTGAAAGAACATTGCCCAACGGGGACCACTTTTTAGCCCAGTCTCTGAGATCCTGTTTTCCAGGGTCCTCCATTCAGCATCTCCTAAGACCACTTTGCCTGTTTTCTATTGGAGATCACAATAATGCAAAGAAATGAAATGCAAGATACCTGGAGAACGTAACGATACTTGTATTCTGCTTGGTGTTTTGTTTTGTTTTCAAGAGAGAGAGTTGGTTCTTTCTGGTTTCTCTACTAACTGATTTTAGATCATACCCTTTGAGAGTCGTCTTTTCCCTCTGGCACAGAACGTGTAAAATCCTTTCCTCCCTCCCTCCCTTTTTTCTTTCCTTAATTTTTTTTCTTTCCACCCTTTCCCCTTTTTCCCTCTTTTTTTCTTTTTCCTTCCTTCCTCGCTCCTTTCTTTTTTTCTCTTTTTCCTCCTTCCCCTCCTTCTTCTCTCTTCTTTTATCTCTTTCTTTTCTCTTTTTCCCTTTCTCTTTGCCATCCCTTCCTCCCTTCCGTGCTGTCTCCTTCCTCCCTCCCTCCCTCTCTCCCTGCTTGTCTGCTTCCTCCCTCCCTCCTCCCTCCCTCCTTCTCTCTCTCTCTTTGTCTCCTCCCTCCCTCTCTCCCTTCCTATTGTATTTTTCTGCTATTCTAATTTTAACAGAGCTGTAATCACCAATGAAGGTGATGTGATAACTGTGATTCTTCTTGTTGCCACCATCTTTTCTTCACCAATACATACTTCAAAACGCTGTCCCAGAGTTAGTCTCTTTCATTTTCTCATGCATTTTGTGCTTAAGTCTCACCTTTTGCAATAAACATTTGGTTTGTATTCTGCTTCCTAATGGGTTCAATTAAGAAAGAGCATATTTTTGACAGTAGGGAGAAAATTATATACAGATAGATAGATAGATAGATAGATAGATAGATAGATAGATAGATAGATAGATAGATAGATAGATAGAGATATGTATGTATGTATGTATGTATGTAAAGTGTTTGTTAAGTATTCTGAATACCTTGCTAGGCCCCAAACACGGGGCAAATCTTATTTCCTGTTTCAGCCTAACCCAAGGCCATCCGCAGGTTGTAGTCACAACAGTGACATATATATATATACATATATATACATACATATATCTATATATATATAGGTAAAGGTTCCCCCGCACATGCGCGCTAGTCGTTTCCGACTCTAGGGGCCGGTGCTCATCTCCGTTTCAAAGCTGAACAGCCAGCGCTTGTCCGAGGATGTCTCCGTGGTCATGTGGCCGGCATGACTAGACGCCAAAGGCGCACGGAACACTGTTACCTTCCCACTGTAGTGGTCCCTATTTTTCTACTTGCATTTTTACATGCTTTCGAACTGAGTGAACAGGCGCTCACTATGCTACGCGGCACTCGGGATTCGACCCGCCAAACTGCCGATCTTCAGATCGACAAGCTCAGCGTCCTAACCCACTGAGCCATACATACATACATACATACATACATACATATATGTATGTATGTATGTGTGTGTATATATGTATGTATATATATATATATATATATATATATATATATATATATATATATATATATATATGGATCCTTGGTTTTTCGGGTTTTTCCCCGCGTAGAACTAAAGGTGTGGGCGCAACGTTTCGACGGAGTCCCATCCGTCATCATCAGGCTTTAGCTTCCTTCTTCTTTTACATGAGGACCTTCTTGCACACCAGAATCCACCACGTGACTCCTAGGTACTGGCCGTGTAGGACGCAGCACTCTGTCTTCTTGCCCTTTTAGCTTCGCAGGAGGTTTAAGTGCATATACACACACTGTATACACACACACAGACAAGATTAGATTTTTAAATGCTGGGTGCACAAACAATTTATACAGGTAGCCCTTCACTTACGACCACAATTGATCCCAAAATTTCTGTTGCTAAGTGAGACATTTTGTTAAGTGAGTTTTGCCCCCATTTTACGACCTTTCTTGCCACAGTTGTTCAAGTGAGTCATTGCAGTTGGTAACCATGCTTGTCGGAAGGTTACAAAAAGGATCACGTGATCCTGGGACCCTGCAACCGTCATAAATATGAAACAGTTGCTAAGCGCTTGGATTTTGATCACATGACCATGGGGATGCTGCAACGGTCGTTAAGCGTGAAAAAACGGTCACAAGTCCCTTTTTTAAGTGAGGTTGTAACTTTGGACAGTCGCTAAATGAACTGTCGTAAGTCGAGAACAAGCCGTCGTGCACTTCTTGTAGATTCTGTAGCTTTTGGGAGAGCTTTTTGCAGCAATGACAGAATGGACAAAGATTTCTCAAAGTTTATGCCCCGAGTATACTTTTTACTCTGAGCATGCTTGATGCCAGGAATGGCTCTCAGGCTGATGAAAAAAAAATGATAATAATCAGCAGATATTTATGTAAATATTTATAGCCTCATCCATTATTCATAAAGACACCCACTTTTCGAATCTTTCTGGGAAAAATCTTATTTAAAAAATTGCCCCTTCACATCCAAGAAGAATAAATCCACTGTAGCGGAAACAGCTTAGCTGTTGACATATATCTTATATCTCTGTATCACTTTCAGCTCCATAAATCTTGTTAAGAAGACTCTGTGTGATAACCTGCCTAGTTTGAATATATATATATATCTGAGCTCCTGGATTGATTTTTGAACATTTCATTACCAGGCTAGGTAACATCTTCAGAATTTAGGAGATGTCAGTGTCATTGTTCTTCTGCTTATAAGGGCTTTGTGTGGTCAGTAGGTCTTGTGATGGGTCAGGTATGGGTGTGTCAAATGAG
This sequence comes from Vipera ursinii, assembly GCF_947247035.1. Lineage (NCBI taxonomy): Eukaryota > Metazoa > Chordata > Lepidosauria > Squamata > Viperidae > Vipera > Vipera ursinii. Next base: position 7,991,955 of record NC_139515.1, on the reverse strand, counting down.
GTTCTTGTGATGGATCAGGTGTGGGTCATATCAGTTCAGGGTCTTGAGATGGGCCAAGTGTGGTCACATCAGTTGAGGGCCTTGTGATGGGTCTTGTGATAAGTCAAGTGTGGGTCACATCAGTTGAGGGCCTTGTGATGGGTCTTGTGATAAGTCAAGTGTGGGTCACATCAGTTGAGGGCCTTGTGATGGGTCTTGTGATAAGTCAAGTGTGGGTCACATCAGTTGAGGGCCTTGTGATGGGTCTTGTGATAAGTCAAGTGTGGGTCACATCAGTTGAGGGCCTTGTGATGGGTCTTGTGATAAGTCAAGTGTGGGTCACATCAGTTGAGGGCCTTGTAATGAGTCTTGTGATGGTTCAGGTGTGGGTCACCTCAGTTGAGGGTCTTATGATGGGTCTTGTGATGGGTCAGGTGTGGGTCACCTCAGGTGAGGGTCTTGTGATGGGGAGGTCATGTCAGGTGAGGCCCATTGAGGGGTGAAGTGCTGGTTGGGGGTATTGCGTGGATTGTTTGAGGGTCGGTGCTGTCTCTGGTTGGTTGTGCGGTTGATTTGGATTCTGAGGTGTTTGTAGGCTGGTTGCAGGTTAACGTGTCTGTTGATGGAATTGCTTGTCGAGTGCCAAGGTTTGATGGACTCAGAAGTGTGGCAGCTGCTAGCATGGCTGATGATTTTTGTGTTGCTCCAATCGAACTTCTGCTGTTCAGTGTCAGTGTGTAGAGATTAAGGATACTGTTCAAATCCTACCATGATTTAGCAGTACCAAGATTTCAAGGTGTTTCAGGGAACACATCAAAAGCGGTCTAAATACTCTAAAACAGGTAACACGCTATTTTTAAAAAGGAACCGCCGAATTCCTGCAAAACATCAAAAATTTCTTGACAGCTTTAGAGACACATAACTTGCCTTTTGCGCTGCTTGGTAGCCCAAGGTGGTGAGTGCTGCCCGTGTTAAAAATTTACCTTATTTAATGAAGTATCCTAGCTGGATTTTCATTTTTTTAAAAGAAGTTTCTTCTCTGCTTCGCTTGGCCACTGAGTCAGTGATCACATTTTGCCACATCCATGCGTAGTTTCTGATTGGTTTCGAACCTCTGTTAGAATTTTGGCTTTAATGTGTTAAAAAATATTTTTGTGCAGGTGACTGATCGCTGTGCATTAATTGGGTTAGACATTGCTAACATAGTTTTGCTCAAGAACAAATACTAGGTGGAGAATTTTAACATATACTTGCGCATCTCAGGAAAAAAAATGTGTAGTTTGCTTGCCGATTGAAAGACAGATGTACTGCACCTTCATTGCTGAGGGAGATTTTAGCTCTTTTCACTAAAATAGTTTTACACTGTCCCCAGCATCATCTCTCGTAATGATATGAGTTCATTTGCTAGACAATAGGCCACGGTTAATGAAGCTTACCTTTCTGTATAATGTCCATATTTGCACACTTGGAATACTACATCCGGTTTTGGTCACCACAATATAAACAAAATGTTGAAACTCTAGGAAAAAAAAGTACAGAGAATAGCAACAAAGATGATCAGGAGACTGCAGACTAAAGCTTATGAAGAATGGTTGCTGGAATTGGGTATGTCTAATTTAATGAAGAGAAGGACTAGGGGGGTCTAATCTTCCAATATCTCAGGGGTTGCCCCAAAGAAGAGGGAGTCAAGCTATTCTCCAAAGCACCTGAAGGCAGGACAAGAAGAAACAGATGGAAACTAATCAAAGAGAGAAGCAACCTAGAACTAAGGAGAAACTTCCTGACATTCAGAACAATTAATGAGTGGAACCGCTTCCCTTCAGAAGTTGTGAATGCTCCAACACTGGAGGTTTTTAAGAAGAGATTGGACAGCCATTTGTCTGGAATTGTACAGGGGGTTGGACTAGAAGACCACAAACTGTTATTCTGTCCTGTTCCGTTTTAAACCATGGCATCTACTGATTAAAATAGCATCTACCTGCTACTATTAAGTCTTCAAACAATGCCACATCATCATGAATACAGGGGTGAATTAATGACACTAAAGAATGAAGTGAAGCATATAAGTTAACTTTTTTTAAAAAAGATGGTTTGTTTGAAAAGAGAAAACACAGGTTGGATTCTAATTTAGAGATATCCTGAGGCTTGATGTCAAATCTGCATTGGTCCCTTGTTTTAATGTGGTCACCCTTTTCTTGACTTAATGGGCAGAGCTGGGCATGAGTTTTTGGTCCATACCCATGCTGTGTCTTTTCCAAAAGTCTTAAGCAGGGCTTACATTGCAAAGAGAGACTCGAAACCACAAACCTGGAAAAGAGGCTTATTTACATCTCTGCTTCTTGAGGCCAAAGCAGATAAACCTGGGCTGGAAAGCTTGAACCATTTGGCAGTCGTGTTCAGTGTTTTGAAATGCTGGAACTGAGCAATATGGAATCCATACATTGAGGGGTCCTTGGTGCTCTGTGAGTTTGGTTGTTTTCTTGCAGATGTTTCATTACCCAAACTAGGTAACATCATCAGTGCTAGAAGGGAGTGGGGCTTGCAGAGAAGAGAAGAGGAGACTATGGGGTCCTTGGTGCTCTCTGAGCTTGGCTCTTTTCTTGCAGACGTTTCATTACCCAAACTAGGTAACATCATCAGTGCTACTAGGAGAAAGGATTTGCTTATACTCTAGTGGAATTCTAGTAACAACTAGAATGTAAAGAGAGCAAACCCCACTCCTTACTAACACTGATGATGTTACCTAGTTGGGTAACGAAATGTCTGCAAAAAACCCACCAAGCCCCTGAGCTACAAGTTTCTCCTTTATCGAATCCATACATTGTTTTAATTTATTTATTTAAATTTATATGCCGCCCTTCTCCCTGAGGACTCAGGGCAGCTCACAACAATAAAAATTAAAAAACATAGAATAAATTTTTTTTAAAAAAAGAATTAAACAATAAATGCAAAATTACAAGACAATTTAACCCGGTAAAAAGCCTAATTAAAAACCATAGTCAGTCCAGGCCCGCTTGTTGGAACAACCATGTCTTCAGGTCACGGCGGAAGGACCAAAGGTCAGGGGCCGTCCGCAGCTCCGGAGGCAGTTCATTCCAGAGTGTCGGCGCGCCCACAGAGAAGGCTCTCCCCCTGGGGGTGGCCAGCTGGCATTGCCTGGCCGATGGCACCCTGAGGAGGCTGACTCTGTGGGAGCGAACCAGGCGATGGAAGGTTGACAATGGCAGCAGGTGGTCTCGCAAGTACCCCGGGCCTAAGCCATGTTAGGAGATTAGTATTAGATGTGACCTCCTGCGGTCCTCAGCTGCAATTCCCGTATCTATGGCTAGGGATAATGAGAGGCTTAGTCCAGAAACATCTGTGGAATTCCATTTGCCTTCTTCTGACATAAGGAAAAGTGAGGCATGCAGCTTTAGTAGATGGTAAAACACAAAATTTTGCTGTTGCAACTGGGAAAAAAAGTCAGAGAAGGAAGAGAGGCCATAATTACTTATTTCTTCCATTTCCCTTCCAAAACCTGTGTTTGTGTATTTATTGTAGCCTGTTAAGATTGCAGACTTGCCCCTATTTGTATTAAACCTAAATATAAACAATAAAGCTCATCTTCCTTCCCCTGTCCTGACCACTTTCTATAGAGGGACGATTGAGAGCTTCCTGTCATATTGCTTTACAATCTGGTTTGGAAGCATCCCTGCTTCAGACAGGAAGGCGGTGCAGAGAGTGGTGAGGACAGCAGAAAAGATCATTGGCAGTTCCCTCCCTCCCATCCAGGACTTAGCACACAAGCGTTGCTTGAGCAGGGTCCGCAAGATTGTCTGGGACACTACACACACCCTCTTCACGACCTGTTTCCCTTGTTACCTTCTGGGAGGAGGGGACTCTGTGGTATCCGAAGTAGAGCCTCCAGATTCAGCCACAGCAGAGAGTGGTGAGGACAGCAGAAAAGATCATTGGCAGTTCCTTCCCTCCCATCCAGGACTTAGCACACAAGCGTTGCTTGAGCAGGGTCCGCAAGATTGTCTGGGACACTACACACACCCTCTTCACGACCTGTTTCCCTTGTTACCTTCTGGGAGGAGGGGACTCTGTGGTATCCGAAGTAGAGCCTCCAGATTCAGCCACAGCAGAGAATGGTGAGGACAGCAGAAAAGATCATTGGCAGTTCCTTCCCTCCCATCCAGGACTTAGCACACAAGCGTTGCTTGAGCAGGGTCCGCAAGATTGTCTGGGACACTACACACACCCTCTTCACGACCTGTTTCCCTTGTTACCTTCTGGGAGGAGGGGACTCTGTGGTATCCAAAGTAGAGCCTCCAGATTCAGCCACAGCTTTGTTCCATACAGTATTAACCTTGTGAACTCTAAAAGCTTCCTCCTTCCGTTATGCATTCAAGATGGACAGTATTTAATATGTTATTGTCATGTATATGTAGAGGGTGTGGGTCTATACATACGTTGTACGCAGTATGTTTTAGGTGTGTGTCATGTATGTGTTTCACTTTGAGAGCGGGCAACTCAATTTCATTTTTGTTGTGTGCCGTTGTGCCCACAGTAAAATGACAATAAAGATTATCTTATCTTATCTTAATGACCCAAGCTGTTTTTATATAAAGAAAGACAATGTGTTGAAGACTGCTTTCACGTTTTCAGACTAACGTTTCCCTTTGAGCATTTGGTTTTGGATAACTTTGGCAGAAAATGCAGATAAATGTCTTTGGTTTCAGCAAAAGAAGAGTTAAATTACTTATTTTTTTGAAGGAAAGCAGATGCTTTAGAACAGAAACATCCCAAATGCAGAACAAATGTTTTCCATCAAGTTCCTGCCTAAAATCTTAAAACCTTTTTTTTTTGCATTTTATATATATACATAAGAGTTATGACACACTGTGGATAAATAACCTTGTTTAACAATCTGCCCTCGTTTTGTAAATCTGGCTTGCGAAATGTAACTTTGTAAGTTTTGTTTTTTCCTTCAACGCAGATGGAGTGTTTGTATGGCAGTGTCGCCGTTTAATTTTGAAACTTCCATTCTTCCACAAAACTTTTTACATGTTTCGGGATGTCTAAAAAGCTTCATGCTCTGTTTGTGGTTTTCCATTTCCTTGGACAGTTTACATTTCTGGAGATACTAACAACGGTGAAAGCAGTCTAGTAAGAAAAAAAAAGACTGGCTGCGGGGATTTGAGGAGTCCTGACTAGATCGGGGCTTTTCAACCTTTTCACCCATTGTACCACTTTTAGGATATGGCAACATCCGAGGACCACCAGTCGCCTAACAAGGGGTCAAAAACATGAGAACCCAAAAAAAAAAAAAGGAAAAAAGCGATAAAGTACAGGTAGTCCTCGACTTACAACAGTTCGCTTAGTGACTGTTCGAAGTTACAATGGCACTGAAAAAAGTGCCCCCCAAACCACAGCCGAGGAAGAGGCCTGCCTGCCCGCCCGGCGGCGCTCTTTCTCCTGTCCGAGGTTTTCATTGTTGTGACCATTTCTGTTGAGGATTGGCAGCGGGGGTAGGGTGGGGTGGGTGTTCGGTTTTTATTTCCCCCCACCGTCTGCTGGGTGGTTGCAGCAGGTTTTGGTCACTTCACATGACCCTGGGACACCGTGACCATCATAAATATGAATCAGTTGCCAAGCATCTGAATGTAAATCAGAAGACCCTGGAGATGCTGCAACATTCCAACTGATCGGCGCTTCTTCTGGGCTCAGCAGAAGTGCCAGGATCAGCGCTGAGCTCCAGCTGGAGCCTGGCGCTTCTGCTGAGCCATGACAGCCCCGAAGAAGCGCTGATCCTGGCACTTCCGCTGAGCCCTGACAGCCCTGCAGCTCCAGCCGTCTCTCGCTCAGGCTTGTGCGGTGCTGCCATCGGTTCAGCTCATTCCCCTCCCCTGCTACCACTTCACTAGGATGGTCGCGTACCACCTGCCAGGTCCCAATGTACCACAGGTGGTACCCGTACCACTGGTTGAGAAGCTCACTAGAAGACCTCTGAGGCCCTTTCCAGCACTGTGGATTCTATAACAGAATTAACAGATTTGGAAGGGACCTTGGAGCTCTTCCAGTCCAACCCCCTGCTCAAGCAGGAGACCCTATACCACTTCAGACAAAAGGCTGTCCAGGTCTCTTCTTAAAAGCCTCCAGTGTTGGAGCATTCACAACTTCTGGAGGCAAAGTTCTTCCACTGGTTGATTGTTCTCGCTGTCGGGAAATTTCTCCATAGCTCTTGGTTGCTTCTGTGTTTGATTAGTTTCCATCCGTTGCTTCTTGTCCTGCCTTCTGGTGCTTTGGAGAATAGGTTGTCTCCTTCTTCTTTGTGGTGGCCCCTCAAAGTTTGGAAGACTGCCATCATGTCATTCCTAGTCCTTCTTTTCGCTAGACTAGCCATACCCAATTCCTGCCACCGTTCCTCAAATGTTTTAGCCTTCAGCCCCGTGATCATCTTTGTTGCTCTTTTCTGCACCCTTTCTAGAGTCTCAACATCTTTTTTATATCGTGGTGACCAAAACTGGATGCAGGATTCCAGGTGTGGCCTTACTAAAGCTTTATAAAGCGGCACTAGAACTTCACATGACCTTGAGTCTGTCTCTCTGTTAATGCAACCTAGGATTGCATTGGGGTTTGTTTGTTTTTTTGGCTGCTGGGTGTCAAAGCGCTATGTGATATGGTGGACACTTCACAGTGGCTTGTTTTACTGTCCAATTTTTTTTTTTTGTACCTTACTGGTGTTGCGAGTCACGACCTCTCCACAATCAGAAATGGTTGGAGAGGCAAAGGAAGCACAAAGGAGGAGATTTCAGCCCCCTTTTCTTTCTTTTTTTTATTGAAAAGTTTTACAGTACATTTTATTTTTAACAAAACAAAACAAAACCCCTCCCAACCCCCTCCCCTCTTCCCAACCCTCCCCAACACCTCCCTCCCTCCCCCTCCCCGACTTCCCAGAGCTAAATACAAGGTGTAAAAGTAGAAACAATCATAATCTACCATATGCAAACAACAATAAACTATTAAATCTATCGCACTTTAACTCTTATAAAATAACTACAAGCAATATAAGTATCACATCAATACTTATTCAAATGCTAAATGAAACTTTTTAGTCCCATATTTATTCTGGATGTAATCAATCCATTTTTTCCACTCCGCAATATATCTCTGTTGCGAATGGTCAACCCCCTTTTCTTCAGCCAGGGCCTGTCTACCTTCAGCCTGGATAACAATGCCCTGGGCATCCTATTTGCTACGCTCTGGCCTATCAGCATCCTCGTTGCTAGTCCTTAATGACGTCATAAAAGGGCTCTGGTAAATGATGCATGGATTTTTATTTTTTCTCCTGCTAGCCCTCCAAATGATAGCTTAACCTGGAAGGCTAGGAAAATCCAAAGGCTGGAAGATCAAAACAAGACAAGAGGGCAGAAGGGCAAAATCAAGCTCAAAAGAAAGACCACCTGCAGACGAAACACCGAGCAGCGAGACAAGCACAAAAACCGTCGCAAACCACGCAGTGGGGGAAGACTTCAGGGTGGGGTGCCAAGCAGGAGTGGAACATGTCTGACGATCAGTGTGATTCCGAGAGCTTTGAAGATCTTGAACCAGAAGCATCTTGCAGAAGAGGGCGGAGGAAGCCGAAAACCTCCCGTTCTTGTCGGGCAGGATTGATCTTCCCAGTCAGCCGGATCGACCGATTCCTTCGGAAAGGAGATTACGCCGAGCGCATAGGGTCGGGAGCCTCCGTCTACATGGCCGCGGTGCTTCAGTACCTGACGTGTGATTTGGTGGACATTGCCGGAAACATTGCGATAGGGTCCCATCGGCGTCGGATTGCTCCCGGCCATTTGCATCAAGCGGTCAGTGGCGATTCTGAACTCCAGCTTCTGTTTGGAGGGGTCGTGACTCAGGAGAAGAACTGTCCAAGAAACTCACCTGCTACCTCTTCCAGAAAGGGGAAGAAATCGAGCAAAGGAGGCCTACGAGCTCCGGATGCCATTGTGGCGTAAACGGAAGGCAGTGCCATTTATCCAGACATGGAGTGAAAGCTTTACTATCCAACGGGGCGCAGAAATAAAAGCTGCTCTGAAGATGGGCTCATGGTGGTGTGAATATCTTTATTTCCACCCAGGTGAATTGGGATGGAGCAGACCAAGAAGGTGCCCCTTTGCTGGGTGTTTTACCTCAGGGTGGAGACCTTGGTGCTCTCTGAGCTTGGTGGTGTTCTTGCAGATGTTTCATCACCCAACTAGGTCACATCATCAGGGCTAGAAGGGAATGGGATTAGGAGGGAGGAGGAGGAGGAGGAGAAAAGAAAAAATAAAGAAAGAAAGAGGAGGAGGAGGAGGAGGAGGAGGAGGAGGAGGAAGGAGAAAGAGAAGAAGGACAACAACTGTGGGAGGTCCTTGGTGTTCTGAACTTGGTTTTCCTGCAGACTTTGCCTGACCCAACTAGGTCACATCATCAGGGCTAGAAGGGAATGGGATTAGGAGGGAGGAGGAGGAGGAGGAGAAAAGAAGAAAGAAAGAAAAAGAAAGAAAGAAAGAAAAGAAAGAAAGAAAGAAAGAAAGAAAGAAGAGAAGGAGGAGGGAGAAGAAGAAGAAGAAGAAGAAGAAGAAGAAGAAGAAGAAGAAGAAGAAGAAGAAGAAGAAGAAGAAGAAGAAGAAGAAGAAGAAGAAGAAGAAGAAGAAGAAATTGGAAGGGACCTTGGAGGTCATCTAGTCCAAACCCCTGCTCAGGCAGGAAACCCTATACCATTTCAGGCAAATGGTTGTCCAGTCTCTTCTTAAAAACTTCCAGTGTTGGAGCATTCACCACTTATGGAGGCAGGTTGTTCCACTGGTTCATTGTTCTAACTGTCAGGAAGTTTCTCCTTAGTTCTAGGTTGCTTCTCTCCTTGACTAGTTTCCATCCATTGCTTCTTGTCCTGCTTTCAGGTGCTTTGGAGAATAGCTTGACTCCTTCTTTGTGGCAGCCCCTGAGATATTGGAACACTGCTACCATGTCACCCCTCACCCTTCTCTTCGTTAAACTTCACATACCCAATTCCAGCAACTGTTCCCTATATGTTTTAGCCTCCAGCCCCCTAATCATCTTTGTTGCTCTTCTCTGTACCCTTTCTAGAGTCTCGACATCTTTTTTACATCGTGGTGACCAAAACTGGATGCAGTATTCCAGGTGTGGCCTTACCAAAGCATTGTAAAGTAGTATTAGTACTTCACTTGATCTTGATTCTATCCCTCTGTTATTTGTGCCACAGTTCTTCAGAATTCAGCACATCATTATCTTTCTCCTTGTGTCCTGGCCACTTTTTACAGAGGCACGATTGAGAGCATTTTAACAAACTGCATCACTGTCTGGTTTGGTGGCGGCAGAGCCTCTGATAGAAAGTCCATACAGAGAGTGGTAAGGACAGCCGAGAAGACCATAAGAATTTCGCTGCCTGGTATTCAGGATGCTGCTTATAAGCGCTCATATGTGCTTAGAGCTCAAAGCATCGTTAGAGACCCCTCACAACAACTTTAGTGTCTGTTTCTGTTGCTCCTCTCTGGGAGGAGGTTTTGAAGTATTTGTAGCAGGACTACCCGATTCTGTAATAGCTTTGTTCCCTTTGCCATCTGTCTGGTAAACTCGCAAGATTCTTTTTTCTCACTATGCGCATGTATACATAATCTGAACTAGACTGGGTTGTTTCTCTGTGTCATATAATATATGTGGGCGTACACATAATTCTGTAATTATTTTTGTCATATTTATGTAGTGTATATCGGAGATGGTGACCCTTTGAGAGCTGAATGCAGTGAAATTTCACTTTAATGCATGCTGATTAGTATACATTCAAAGGGACAATAAAGTACTCTATTCTATTCTAATCAGGGATGTGGTGGTTCAGTGGGTTAGGACGCTGAGCTTGTCGATCAGAAGGTCGGCATTTTGGCGGGTTGAATCCCGAGTGCCGCGTAACAGAGTGAGTGCCTGTTACTCGTCCCAGCTTCTGCCAACCTAGCAGTTCGAAAGCACATAAAAATGCAAGTAGAAAAATAGGGACCACTCCGGTGGGAAGGTAACAGCGTTCCATGTGCCTTTGGCATCTAGTCATGCCGGCCACATGACCATGGAGACATCCTTGGACAAGCGCTGGCTCTTCGGCTTTGAAACGGAAACGACTAGCACGCATGTGCGGGGTAACCTTTACCTCTATTCTATTCTATTCTATTCTACTCTATTCTACTCTACTCTACTCTACTCTACCCTACCCTACCCTACCCTACCCTACCCTACCCTACTCTACTCTACTCTACTCTACTCTACTCTACTCTACTCTACTCTACTCTATTCAATTCTATTCTATTCTATTCTATTCTATTCTATTCTATTCTATTCTATTCTATTCTATTCTATTCTATTCTATTCTATTCTATTCTTCTTCAGTTGCCCTGCAAAGGTGAGACCTTATTTTAACACACACATCCCATCCATGTCTTATTCTTCCTGGATTAAGCTGGAAGGCTTCAAACCCTTTAAGCCTAAGAGTGGCATGTGAAGGAATAGAATTAAATGGGCCACCACCTGTTCCATTAATCTTTTCCCTCATTCTCTTGAAATCATTTGATTGTAAAAGTAGGCATGTTGTCAGGATACCAGCCGGGCAACTTTTGAACCCATCGAAAAATCAATGACGTGGAAGAGCTGATAATAGCAAAGGTGGTCCTCGACCTACAAACCCCAACTGAGCCCAAGTTTTATGTTGCTAAGCGAAACATTGGCTAAGGTGAGTTTTGCCCCACTTTCTTGCAACAGTTGTTAAGTGAAACCTTTCCAGTGGTTAAATTAGTCACCCGGTTGTTAAGTCAATGTGGCTTCCTCATCGATTGTGCTTGGTCAGAAGGTCGCAAAAGGGGATCGCGTGATTCCGGGACACTTTGACCGTCGTAACTGTGAGTCAAGTTTCCAAGTATTTGGATTTTGATCACATGACCACAGGGATGCTGCAACGGTTGTTTAGTGTGAAAAACGATCCTAAGTCACTTTTCTTCAGTACCATGGTAACTTCACACAGTCACTAAGTGATTGGTCATAAGCCTAGGGCTGACTGCCTGCAAAGGTTTCTAGGATGTAGTTCCCAAGCAGTTAGGTAGATCTTAGGCTTTTCCTGCCTTGTTAAAATTCTGCATACTTCAATATTTACACAGTTGTGAGATTCCTGAGCTGGGTTTTGTACAGTTGCCAAACGGGGTCTGGGACCACTTTATCTGGTGCTCTCAAAGGTTATCCACAAGAGACGAAATGGATTAATTTATGGCTGGAAGCAAAATATTTTTTTTAAAAAAAGACATTTTTAAGTCTTTTAAGAGAGAGAGCTAGACGAAAATGGAGGAAAAGCCCCTAGTGTAGAGATCCACCTACATTTTGTCCCGGGTTAAGTTGCAGATCTCGGAAGAAGGTGACCAAATAAAAAAGGAGGAATTCTCTAGCTTGTAAAAAAAAAAAATCAATTATAAAGAATAGAATGGACTGGGAACAGAACAGAATAACAGAGTCAGAAGGGAGCTTGGAGGTCATCTAGTCCAACCCCCTGCTCAGGCAGGAAATCCTACTCCATTTTAGACAAATAGCTGTCCAATCTCTTCTTTAAAAACTTCCACCATTAAAAACGGTGGAAAAGCGGAGTATTTTTGCACACATTGGTGGGAAGGAAGAGTGAGAGAGAGAGAGAAATAGAAAAAAAACAACAGTGCAAAGGGGGGGGGGGAATTGAGATTCAAGCAAGCCGGCAGTGTGCTTTTGGTTAAAACACCCATTCCCTTCAAATTTGGATATTCTTTTATTTAACAACTTTAACGCGAACGCTTTATTCCCCTTGGTACTCTCGAGGTTTAGCTGCCATTTCAACTGGCACGATTTGGAATAAAAGAAATAAAATTATTTATGGGGATTGAGGTGGTGCAAGTAAGTTACATATAACACGGCACTGTTATAGGTTAGTGCATATAATGTAACAGTGTTATATTTTGCACAGAAAGACGCAGTATGTGTGAATCAGTGCTGTGGATAGCAGTTTTCAATGATGGGGTAAGTCTTACGGGAGTCTAGTGCTTTATCTGCTTTATGTCAACAACATTCTCGTTTTCCTACAGAGTAAAATGATACTTATTTAATACAGATAGTTCTTGACATGGTTTAGTGACCATTCAAAGTTACAGTGGGACTGAAAAAAGGGACTTACAGTTGGTTTTTTACACTTACACCCATTGCAGCATCCCCCTGGTCACATGATCAGAATTCAGAGGCTTGGCAACTGGCTTGTGCGTTCGACGGTTGCAGTGCCCCAGAGTCATGTGATCAGTTTTTGAGAACTTCCTACGAGCAAAGTCAATGGGGAAGCCAGATTCAATTCCAACAACCGTGTCAACTGAGTGCAGTGATTTCCCCTTAACAACTGTGGCAAAAAGATGAGGCAAAACTCACGTCACAAATGTCAACACTTAGCAAGAGAAATTTTGAGCTCAATTGCAGGCGTAAGTCGGACACGACCTGTAAATGAATTGAGTAACAGAAATGCATGGTTGTTGTTTTTTCCCTTGCTCACTTGGAAGCAAAATAGGCCACGAAAGCAGGAAGACATATAAAAATGGGCTTTTTTTATGCAGGACCAAGGTTGCAGTCGACAAAATTGCGAAGCAATGTATGCAACAGGAGCAAGTCCGTGGTGAAATTTCAATGCCTCTTTGTTTTATTTTTCAATTTTCTTCACCATTCCGTGTGTGTGTGTGTGTGTGTGTGTGTGTGTGTGTGTGTGTACGCAATAATGATTAGAGAGGATACGTAGATGTATTGATGCATTCTTATGGTTTTATTGTTTGGAAGTTGGAACTTAACCTTTCAGCATATACACTGTAAGGATTAATAAATGAATTGCATAATAGATTATGATCTGTTTGTTTTTATTAAGAAATGTGTTACCACCATCGTTTGAATAAAAGAATAAATAGGTTTGCTTGTCCTCTTTCCAAGAGCCCTTTGCAAAAGGAATAAAGAGTATTCAGACTAGCAGAAAATAATGCAGCCTGCCATTTTCATCACCGGTAAAAATATCTGACAAGAGTCACCCCATTGTCACACTTTATTATCTTTTAAATCAAGCATCATCCTATGACATACACAGACAGACACTTATTAGGGGAATGAGTCATTGCCATCCAGAAATTGAATTCCTGTTGCTCAAATGTATTTCTAAAAAAGCTAATTTGTGGCTGCTACCCAGAGAACTATTTTAGATTTAACCAAAAGATCCTGGGGGGGGGGGTGGACTGGACCACAATACCAACCTCTCTATACAGCTATTCCTCGACTTACCATCACAATTCAGGCCAAAATTTCTGTGGCTAAGCGAAACATTGGCTGAGTGAGCTTTGCCACATTTTACGACCTTCTTTGCCACCGTTGTTAAATGAATCCCTGCAATTCTTAGTTTAGTAACCCGGTCCTTAAGTGAATCGGGATTTCCCCCACTGACTTTGCACCTCAGGAAATCGCCAAAGGGGATCACGTGAACCCCCCCCCCCGGGACTCTGTGACCATCACAAACAGGAGACCGTTTTCCAAGGCTCTGAATTTTGGTCTTGTGACACCGGGGATTGCTGCAAGGGTCGTAAGTGTGGAACACAGTTGTAAGTCAGTTTTTTCCAGTGCTACGGGCAGTTGCGGACAACTCTTAAATCAGGCTTAAGTGTAATGGATTGTGCACCTGAAGCAGCAGAGGAAGAAGATTTTTGCCAACTCAGCTTTCCCAGAAAGAGACCCAGATTAAGAATCAATGCAGTCCCAAGATGGATGGAGAAACGAAGGAAGAGCGTCATACTCTAGAACAGGGGTCTCCAATCCCTGGACCATGGACCGGCAGTGGTCCACGGCATGCCAGAAACTGGGCCGTGCAAACAAGCTAAGCCACATCTGTGAGATGGAGGCAGCAGCAAAAACCCTTCCGATCCACGGACAAACCTCTTTCCATGGAGCTGGTCCCTGGCGCCCAAAAGGTTGGGGTCCACCGTCCTAGAACATCTCAGGAAATATCTAGTAGCTTACAAAGTGATAGCTTTAATTTGGCAAGATTCTGTCTGTCGTATAAGCAAATAAAGCATTGGAATTGATGGGAGTTCACTGGGATAGGATGACTCCTCCACAGCAGTTCATAGCTTATATTAGTGATGGCGAACCTTTTAGAGACCGAATGCCCAAACTGCAACCCCAAACCCACTTATGTATCGTCAGGTGCCAGTTGGGCGTGGCCCATTGAGTGGGCGTGGCTGCAGTGGTAAGGGCAGAAAGGGTGGGACTAAAAAGTTCAACCAATCAATTCAACTTTGCGAGATCTTTTTTTTTTCCTGCAAGAAGTTGAAATTGATTGGTTGAACTTTTTTTTTTTGGCACACGGTGGCGGAAAGCGAAAAGGTTTTATAAAACCCAGCTGAAGGCCTACTAGGACTGGGGCGATGGTGCACGTGCCCACAGAGAGGGCTTTGCATGCCACCTTTGGCACGCGTGCCATAGGTTCACCACCACGGGCTTATATCTATAGTAATGCAGATCACCGCTTTAGTCTGGCAAGATTCTGTCTGTAGGTGAACAACAATAAAGACACGAATGAGAAGTAACTACACGTGTCATTCTTGATTCTTGGGGACTGAGAGGTAGTGCTATTTACTTATGTCTTCTACCACCGCTGCTGCTGATGGTCACTGCTTGTAAACCCTGTTTTGAATCTTAAGTCCCTGCAGTTGAAATTTTAAGGCCCCTATTTTGAACCTTTGTAGTCTGGAAAAGCTCTGAATAAAAATCCCCAGGCGCCAAACTTTTGACACTTCCGTGTGTTGTTGGTTGATCAAAGTCTCTTGAGGACTTGGGTTGGTGTTCCTGTTGCTGCTTCCTCACTACTTGGAAGAAAAAAGGGTAAAATATAAATCTGTACAATGAGCAGGGTCCTTTTTGAGCTCGTAATAACGGAATGATTCCCCTCCGTTTTCTGCGTTATCGCTCTCTGGGCTTTACAATGGCATGAGACACTGGCAGCTATGCTCCATTGGCTTTTGCCTTGAATGCTTGTTAACATCGTTGAAATGACTCCTAGTATTTGTAAGGTCAGTTGAATTAACTTACAATTGTTACCTTTCTAACTGTTCATTAGTGACCGTTCGATGTTACAGTGGAACTGGAAAAAGCGACTTGTGGCTGTTTTTCACACTTTACGACCGTTGCAGCATCACGTGTTGAAAATTCAGATACTTGGCAACTGACTCATATTTATGACGGTCGCAGCGTCCCCTTTTGCAACCTGACAAGCAAAGCCAGATTCACTCAACAGCCGTGTTGCTAACTTAACAACTGCAGTGATTCACTTAACAACCGTTGCAAGAAAAGTCGTAAAATGGGGCAAAATTCGCTTAAGTGTCTTGCTTAGCAACAGAAATTTGGGGCTCTGTTGTGGTCGTAAGTCGAAGACTTACCTATATTTTGCTACCGTGTTTCCCCAAAAGTAAGACCCAACTGGAAAATAAGCCCTAAGCCTGATTTTTTTCAGGATGCTTAAAATATAAGCTCCACCCCCCCCCCAAAATAAGCCCCAGTTAAGATGGTCAGCCAGACGGACACATTTAGTACCGTATTTACCAGAATATGAGCCCTAACTGGAAAATAAGCCCTAAGCCATCTCTTGGAGCAAAAAATTAATATAAGATTCTGTCTAATTTTCGTGAAAACACAGTAATATGTTACATCAAGACTTCGCCTTTTTAAATACACTGCTAATACGTTACAACAAGACTTACAACACCTAGAAAGCTCTGTTGCTGTTTTTACTTATCTTCACCATAGTTAAAGCTTTTTCCAAGTGCTAATGGCGGTTCTATTATAACCACCACTGCAATAATAAAATCGTATGCCAAGAGAACTAATTTCTAGTAATTTTCTTTGTAATAACAATCTCTGGCTACAATCTGAACTCGGATGGGGGGGGGGAGAATATCTAAAGCGACAGGAAGGGCTGCTTTTAATGAGGAACACGTTGCAACATATCCTAATTTTAAAGCAATGTTTGTTTCTTGAATTTCGAGTAAGAGGAATGTCAGCTCAATCCAATTCTTTAAAAAAAAAAGCTAATAATGGATCCAGTGTGCTTTGGTGGAATGTGTGGTCTTTTTTAAATACAGATAGTCCTCAACTTACAACAGTCAATTTAGTGACCATTCAAAGTTACAGCAGCACTGGGGAAAAAAGACCATTTTTCACACTTACGGCCATTGCAGCATCCCCGTGGTCACGTAATGAAAATTCACACGCTTGGCGACTGACTCGTATTTACGACGGTTGCAGGGGGGGTGTCACATGATTCCCTTTTGCCACCTCCTGACCAGCAAAGTCAAGGGGGGAAGCCAGATTCACTTAGCAACCGTGTGACTAGCGTAACAACTGGAGGGATTCACTTAACAGCTGTCACAAGAAAGGTCGTAAAGTGGGGCAAAACCCAGCCAGTGTTTCACTTAGCAACAGAAATGTTGGGCTCCGCTGTGGTCGTGAGTTGAGGACCGCCTGCAATCTGCTTTCTTGAAAAATTGTTTTTTTGCATTCGCATTGCGATTTTTAAAGGCACAAAATTGTACGGGGGAGGAAAAAACACTTCGGGCCTTAAAAATCCTGCAACTGGTTTCTTGGACTTAATTTAAATGATAGCCCTTTAACTCACCCACCCAATCGTCTTTTCCAGATAATAATTCCCCAGCATGTTGGCGCTCCCAGACATAGCTGTAAACATGACCTGATTTCTTGAGGACTATATGCATGGCCGTCGGGTGATCTGCGGACCATGGAGCTGAAGGTGTGGGTCGACGGAGTCCAAAGGATTGTTTGTGGAGTCACAGAAGTTACAACTTGTCAGGAAGTGGTTATAGCGCTTGCCCAGGCTATAGGTGAGTATGCAGTCCTGATATTTATGCAGGAGGTTGAGTGGGAAGGGCTTATCCTTCATTCTGTTGGATCGTTGGATCTGTCCTGACCAAACTGGTAATATGATCAGTGTACATCCTAACTGCTGATGTTACCTAGCTGGGTCATGAAATGTCTGCAAGAAAACCACCATCCTCCAGAGAGTACCAAAGACCACCACCTCCTCCTCTTCCCCCCTCCTCTTCTTTTTTCTTCTTCCTTCTCCTCCTCCTCCTCCTCCTCCTCCTCTTCCCTGCTAACTGCCCTCCTTTCTAACACTGATGATGTTTCCTAGTTGGGTCATGAAATGTCTGCAATAAAACAACCATGCTCAGAGACCCCAAGGACCCCACAGTTCAAATCTTTAAGCAAACTCCCCCCCTCCCTTCTAGCACTGATGATGTTCCCTAGTTGGGCCATGAAACATCTGTAAGAAGACCACCAAGCTCAAAGAGCACCGACCCCACAGTCATCTCCTCCTCCTCCTCCTCCTCCTCCTCCTCCTCCTCCTCCTCCTCCTCCTCCTCCTTCCTCCTCTTCTCCCTTCTAGCACTGATGATGTTCCCTAGTTGGGCCATGAAACATCTGCAAGAAGACCACCAAGCTCAAAGAGCACCAAGGACCCCACAGTCGTCATCTCCTCCTCCTCCTCCTCCTCCTTCTTCCTCCTCCTCTTCTCCCTTCTAGCACTGATGATGTTCCCTAGTTGGGCCATGAAACATCTGCAAGAAGACCACCAAGCTCAAAGAGCACCAAGGACCCCACAGTCATCATCTCCTCCTCCTCCTCCTCCTCCTTCCTCCTCCTTCCTCATCCTCTTCTCCCTTCTAGCACTGATGATGTTCCCTAGTTGGGTCTGAAACGCCTGCAAGAAGACCACCAAGCTCAGAGAGCACCAAGGACCCCCCCCCCCCACAGTTCAACCCTGAGCTACAAATATTCTCTTCTAAAGTTAGTGAGATTTCAGATTACGACTCAGGTACAATAAGGATAGTTGTTTACACAAAGGAGAGTAACAGTTGTAGATCAGATGTGGTAAATGACTTCACTGTGTGCTTATGGAGATATCCCAAGAGACAGAACATGTTATCCCGCCTCCAGTTAGATTTCCCTTTTGAATTGGACAGCCGCTCTTAGATCGGTCCCCAAGCTCAATGGGATAGATAAAATACTTTGAATTTCAACCATGTTGATCTTGAAAAGCCCTACTTCTAAGCCAGTGGCATTGGGCTCAGAACGGCATCAAAGCTCCCTCGTGTTGGAACAGCTGTTTCGGATCCAACACAAGTCGCTTTTGAGCTGGTAAAGTTCTAAATTCGAAACGTTTCACTCCGTATTCTTGGAACCCGAGTCTAGCCCTCCCTACATTTTAACGATAAACATATTGGGACTTGCAAGACTTGGAAGGTCTGAAGGTTTGGCTTCATGTGTCCAGGACATAACTTAAGTCCAATCTACTCTGATCAATGAGACTGAGGGCCTCGCTAAGCGGGAGATAATTCCTCTTAATTGCAGGAGATTTTGGAGAAATCTAAACTTTTCTCAACTATATTTGGATGATTTAGTAGCCAGGAGAGCTCTTGCCTGGAACATTTGACAGCTAGATATAGTTAGTCCTCAACTTACAACAGTTTGTTTCACGACACTTAGGACCTTTTGCAGCTATCCCCGTAGTCACATGATCAAAATTCGGATGCTTGGTGACCGACTCACATTTGCGGTGGGGTCATGTGATTCCGTTTTGTGACCTCCTTGAGAAGCAAAGTCCGTGGGGAGGCTGGATTCACTTAACAATGGTGTGACTAATTTAACAACCAGAGGGATTCACTTAACAAACGTGGCAAGAAAGGTCGTGAAATGGGGCAGAACTTACTTAACACATGTCTCACTCAGCAACATGAATTTGGGGCTCTGTTGTGGTTGTAAGTCGAGGAAGGCCTGTAGCGGAGGGAGCATTGAGGTTTTCTCATCTTGGCTGCTTCAGAACACAGTTGCATTCTGGGGTTTCCAGAGCAGTAGTAGTATGATAGTTGCCTCTCTCTCAACTGGCCTGTATTAAGTTTCCAGTCCCTGGATCCATAAAGATGCCAATTGTAAGCACCTGGGTGGTTTTAATACTGCTGCCAGTCTTCTAGGCCAGGGGTCCCCAACCCCTGGTCTGTGGACCGGTACTGGGCCGCAGCATGCCAGCAACCAGGCCACACAAACAAACAAAGCCCCATCTGCGGGATGCGGGCAGCACACAAAACCACGCACTCTCCGGTCCGTGGAAAAACCTCTCACCACGGAACCAGTCCCTGGTGCCCAAAGGTTTGGGGGCCTCTGTGCTAGGCAGCTCAGATTTGCTAACACTTGGTCAGTCCAGATCAAGAAATAAACCTCAACAAAGACTAAAAACTACTTTTGTTAACATAAAGGTAAAGGTAAAGGTTCCCCCGCACATGCGTGCTAGTCGTTTCCGACTCTAGGGGCCGGTGCTCATCTCCGTTTCAAAGCCGAAGAGCCAGCGCTTGTCCGTGGACGTCTCCGTGGTCATGTGGCCAGCATGACTAGACGTCAAAGGCGCATGGAACGCTGTTACCTTCCCACCGTAGTGGTCCCTATTTTTCTACTTGCATTTTTACATGCTTTCGAACTGCTAGGTTGGCAGAAGCTGGGACAAGTAACAAGCGCTCCCTCTGTTACACGGCACTCGGGATTTGACCCGCCAAACTGCCGACCTTCAGATCGACAAGCTCAGCGTCCTAACCCGCTGAGCCACCGCGTCCCTTTTTGTTAACATAGACTAGTAAAAAAAAAATCTTGCAGGCCCGATTCTGCTTTACTTCCTCCATTTCTTATGTGGGTTTTTGATTTAAAGGTTTAATTCAGTTCAAGCTAAAAAAAAATTTGATGGAGTTTCATTATCAAAAACTACTGCGCCGATGCAGTAGTTTCTTCGTGTTATGAAGTGACTTTTATACATGCCTCTTCGATAACTTTTGTAGATGCGGCTTGTTCATTTGCTAAGTGGTGGTGCTCGTGTAAATTGGGGTTAAATTATCATAAGCTACTTCTACCAGTGCATTAAGTAATTTCTTAATATTAGGAAGTGGCTTTCCGTACTACTTTTGATGATGTGGCTTGCTAGTTTGCAAATTGGTGGGGCTAATGTAGGTTCCATTAAGTTATCACAAACTACTTTAACCAGTGCAGTAAATAGTTTGATTATCTAACTTTTAAAATTGGTGTCTGGAGCTCTTGTGGTGCACCTCTGCCCTCTGCTGGCTCATTCCTATCATTGCAATTACAGTTAGTCCTTGACGTATGACCACAATTGAGCCCAAAATTTGTGTTGCTAAGGGAGACAATTTGTTAAGGGAATTTTTTGCCCCATTTTACAACCTTTCTTGCCACCCTTGTTAAGTGGATCGCCGTAGTTGTTAAGTTAGTAACACGGTTGTTAAATTAATCTGGCTTCCCCGTTGACTCTGCTGGGGATCACATGACCCAGGGACACTGCAACGGTCATAAATGTGAGTCAGTTGCCAAGCATCTGAATTTTGATCACGGGATGACCACGGGATGCTGCAGTGGCCGTATGTGTGAAAAACGGCCATAAGGCACTTTTTTCGGCGCCGTTGTAACTTAAAACGGTCAGTAAATGAACTGTTACAAGTCAAGGGCTACCTGTGTGTCCATGCTCTTCTTTCTTTCTTTCTCTCTTTCTTTTTTTAGGTCGTACCGGAAGATATACCTTGATAGAAAAATGGAGAGATACAGAAAGACATTTAGCACCTCACGAAAACCCTATCATTTCTTTGAACAAGTGGGGGCAGTACGCAAGCGACGTGCAACTCGTCTTGCGACGTACCGGGCCATCGCTTAGCGAGCGGCCGACTTCGGACAGCGTGGCTCGGATCCCAGAAAGGACTTTGTACCGACAGAGCCTCCCTCCCTTGGCCAAGCTCCGGCCTCAGAACGACAAGTCGATTAAAAGGAGAGAGCCCAAACGTAAATCCTTGACTTTCACCGGCGGCGCCAAAGGATTAATGGACATTTTTGGGAAGAGCAAAGAACATGAGTTCAAGCAGAAAGTCCTCCACTGCAAGACCACGGCGGATGAGTTGAAAAAGCTGGTGCATCTCCAGACGGAGAAGTTGCAGTCGGTGGAGAAACAGCTGGACACGAACGAGGCCGAGATCAGGTATTGGGAGCAGAAGTTCAGCTTCAGCCTGGAGGACGAAATCCTCAAACTGGAGCAGAAGATCAAGCGGAATGAGGTGGAGATCGAGGAGGAGGAATTTTGGGAGAACGAGCTCCAGATTGAGCAGGAAAACGAGAAGCAACTGAAGGAGCAGTTGCAGGAGATCCGGCAGAGGATTTTGGACTGTGAAAGCAAGCTGAAGGACTACGTGGTCCAGATCCACCACATGGAAAGCGGCTTGGAAGCGGAAAAGCTGCAACGGGAAGTCCAGGAGGCCAAAGTCAACGAAGAAGAAGTCAGGGAGAAGATCGACAAAGTCAGAGGAGAACTTGACCTCCACGGCCAACAAAGTCTCCGCCTGGAGAACGGCATCAAAGCTGTGGAAAGGTCTCTGGGACAAGCGGCCAAGCGGTTACAGGTAGGATCCATTTTCTCTGTCTCCAGAGATTTTATTAGTCGATCAAAATATGAAATACAAAAATACAAAGAAAAATGAAGATGAGGGGAAAATTAAGGGAGAAAGGGGGAAAGAGATGGGGGGGGAAGCATAAAGGGGAAAAGAAAAAGACAGCCATTGGCCTCCAACTCCTTTTGGCGCAGTAAAGGTAAAGGTAAAGGTTCCCCCGCACATGCGTGCTAGTCGTTTCCGACTCTAGGGGCCGGTTCTCATCTCCGTTTCAAAGCCGAAGAGCCAGCGCTTGTCCGAGGACGTCTCCATGGTCATGTGGCCGGCATGACTAGACACTAAAGACACACGGAACGCAGTTACCTTCCCACCGTAGCGGTCCCTATTTTTCTGCTTGCATTTTTACGTGCTTTCGAACTGCTAGGTTGGCAGAAGCTGGGACGAGTAACAGGCGCTCGCTCTGGTGCAGTAGAATAAGGTAATAACATAAAACCTCGACTTTTTACTTGTATATAATACTGTACATACTTTTTTTAAAATAACATTTTATTAGTTTTCTAAGATTACAATTCATAGGTACTTAGTAAACAACGTGTTGTCTGAGTCCATTTGTTTTTCTAAACAATCTCTACCCCATTTTTCCAGCCATTGGTAAAATACACCCCACACTTGGAAATATTCTGTGTCTCCCTTTTCTTTAATCTTCAGGGTAAGTCTATCCATTTCTGCAAAGTCCCAACATTTCCTTAATTATCTCTTCTTCGGATGGTGTTTCCTTAATTTTCCCAATACTGAGCAAATGCAATTCTTGCTGCTGTTAATACGTGTAACATTAAGTAGACGCTTTCTTTGTCGTATTTCCCTGATAGTATACCTAGTAAAAATACCATACAGACTAACCTTTTCTATAACAACTAGCCTATCTAATCCACCAAACCCAAAAGGATCACTTTTGTGTCAATAATCCTTGTCTCGTAATAGGAAAGTCATGCTAAGGCTCCACGTGTTGTGGTCAGTCGGCTGCCAGCAGTCAGAGGAGGAGGAGGAGGAGGAGGAGGAGGAGACTGGGTCAACTTGTGGTCCAGAAGGCTCTGATGAGGAAGCAGAGTCAGAACCGCCTGTCTGTGCCCAGGCGGAGAGGCAGCTGTTTTCGGGACCTGAGCTGAGCGAGGGGGAGGAACAAATGGGGTCCGTCCCAGATGGGTGTGGAGAGGAGAGAAGAGCAATGGAAGACAATAAGCCGAGTCTTAAGGAAAAAGGAGACCTAGAGTAGTGATGGCGAACCTTTTAGAGACCGAGTGCCCAAACTGCAACCCAAAACCCACTTATGTATTGTCGGGTGCCGGGTGGGCATGGCCCATTGGGTGGGCGTGGTAACGGCAGACTGGGTGGGACTAAAAAGTTCAAATCAATTCCAACTTTGCGAGATCTTTTTTTTCCCCCGCGAGAAGTTGAAATTGATGTTTAGGGGGTTGGAGGCTAAAACGTACGAAGAACGGTTACAGGAATTGGGTCTATCCAGCCTAGTCTAATGAAAAGAAGGACTGGGGGGGGGGGAAGAGCATGAAAGCAACCTTACAACATTGGAGGGGCTCCGACAAAGACAAAGGGGGGGGCGTCAAAACTATTTTCCAAAGCACCAAAAGGCAAGACGAGAAACAACGGTTGGAAAGTAACCAACTTGGGAGAGAAGCAACGTAGAACTAAGGAGGAATTTCCTAAGAAATGGCAGGGCAATCCGTCAAGGGAACAGCTGGCCGCCAGAAGTTGTGGGTGCTCCATCGCTGGAGGCTCTTAAGGAAAGACTGGACAGCCCTCGTCTCCTGCCAGAGCAAGGGGGCTGGACTAGATGGCCTCCAAAGTCCCATCCAACTCCCTTACTGCTAACTGGATCTGTCTTAACTTTCTTCTCCTTCTTAGGAAAGAGAACAAGAACTGGAGCAGCTGACGAAAGAACTGCGTCAAGTCAACCTCCAACAGTTCATCCAACAGACGGGGACCAAAGTCACGGTGCTTCCGGCTGAACCCATTGAATTGGAGGCTTCGCACCCAGAGCTTGAGAAAGGTACTTTTGAGATGGCCGCATGCTCTCCTGCCCCCCCCCTTCCTAAAATAGGTCTTAAGGGGGATCCGTTGAAAGTTCACCATTGGTCTTTTGAGGGTTGGGCAAAAAAGCTTGGAGAGATGTGGACAGGTTCAACTGATTTGCACACAAGCAAGAAGCCCTTCCTTTGTAAATGAGGGTGGGGGGGGGAGAGAAGATAGTTACGTTAGGTCAGGAGTGTCCAACCTTGGAAATACCTATGGACTTCAAATCCCAGGATTCCCCAACCAGCAAGGGTTTAAAGTTGCCAAGGTTGGATCTCCTTGCATTAGGAGTAGTGAGACAAGCTGGTGAGACAAGAGACGGTTGACCCAGCCTTCCATCCTTCCCAGGTTGGTAAAATGAAGACCCTGATTGTCGGGGGCAAGATGGTGACTCTGTAAACCACTTAGAGTGGGTTGTAAAAGCATTGTGAAGCGGTATATAAGTCTTAAGTGCTGTTCTATTCTATTCTATTTCTATTCTATTCTATTCTATTCTTCTATGGCTATGCCATGCCAGTCTATTCCATTCTGTTCCATAATTATGCTATTCTATTCTATTCCATTTTCTATTCTATTCTATTCTATTCTATTCTATTCTATTCTATTCTATTCTATTCTATTCTATTCTATTCTATTCTATTCTATTCTATTCCATTTTCCTGGTGGCATAGGGATCAGAATGCAGTATTGCCGGCTGACTCTGCCCACTGCCAGCAGTTCGATCCTAACTGGGTCAAGGTTGACTCAGTTTTCCATCCTTCCGAGGTCAATAAAAACAAGATCCAGATTGTTAAGGGCAAGATGCTGACTCTGTAAACTGCTTAGAGAGGGCTGTAAAGGACTATGAAGCAGTATATGTCTATTGCTATTGCTACCTACCCTACCTTTTGCCTTTCCTTTCCTTGCCTTTCCTTCCCCTCCCCTTCCCCTTCCCTTCCCATCTTTCCTTTCCTCCCTTTCGCTTTTTCTTCGTACCGAACTGTGGTGGCACTGTGGTTAGAGTGCAATATTCCAGGCTAATTCTGCCCACTGCCGGCAGTTTGATCCTGACCGACTCAAGGTGGACTCAGCCTTCCATCCTTCCGTGGTCGGTAAAACGAGGACCCAGATTGTTGGGGGCAACGTGCTGACTCTGTAAACCGCCTAGAGAGGGCTGCAAAGCACTGTGAAATGGTACATAAGTCTATTACTATTTCTTCGGTTGCGTCTCTCATGAGGGTACAGTACAGTCCTTGACTTATAACCACAACCTAGTCTTCAACGTACGACCACAATGGAGTCTGAAATTTCTGTGGCTAAATGAGACATTGGTTAAGTGAGTTTTGTCCCATTTCACGGTCTTTCTTGCCACAGTGGTTAAGTGGATTTCTGCAATTGTTAAATTAGTAACGCAGTTGTTAAGTGAATCTGGCTTCCCCATTGTCAGAAGGTTACAAAAGGGATCATGTGACCCCAGGACGCTGCAACTGTCATAAATAGGAACCAGTTGTGGAGCATCCGAATTTTGATCACGTGACCCTGGGGATGCCGCAACAGACGTCAGTGTGAGAAACGGCCATAAGTCACTTTTTCCAGTGCCGTTATAACTTCAGTCACTAAATGGACGGCTGTAAGTCGAGGAGCACCTGTCCTGAGAGGTGGGTGATAAGATTAATGACGGAGCTGAACATGGATGGAGACACTCATTCCTCCATCGGTTCTTCCACCCTTAGGGATTTGCAATCCACATTTAGACGGTGTTCTGTTCCAGCCTACAACCGGCCCTGTTTGTGTGTCAGGGACAACCCCTTTTTTTCTTTTTACACTCGATAGGCTGGACAAACCCAACCCAAATTTATTTACAGTTCAAACAGTTCTCTGCTCTGCTCTGCTGGATTGCCTTCTGCTTCTAGCGTCTCTGAACAGATTCAGCTGTGACTCTTCTGAGTCCGACACCTCGTACTCACACAGCTGAGCCTCATGAGGAAAAACGACTGGAGGGGCCAGGCTGAGAGTCCTGCAGTGCATCAGAGCCTCCCTCTGACACCAAAGGCTCTCCAAACCCCTCCTCCACCTCAGAATCATCGGACTCAGCTGCTAGGAGCACAGGCTGACACTGAATCACAACAGGCGGGACCTGTTAAGATAGCCATGTTCAAAGATGTCATACTAACCTAGTTCTTCTCCCACAGAACCCGTCTTTCAGACCAGCTCCCTCAAACGCCCGAGTTCCTCCAGGCAGCTTCCCAGCAACCTCCGGATCTTGCAGAACCCGCTGTCCTCTGGTTTCAACCCCGAGGGCATTTATGTATAACAGCCTGAAGTTCTTCAGGAAAGGACTTTTCAAGATACCAAGGACCACACAGCCCGTTTCCTCCTGTTGGATTTCTTCTCCCTGTGACCTGTGGAGAAAGGAGGAGACCCAATGTGGCTTTCTAAAACTGTCACACAGGGGCATGTCATTGCCTGATTTTTAATCCGATTTGCAACAAACATGGAGTCCTGCGCTGGGCGCTGATTACGATGAAAAAGTAACCGAACGGTGGAGGCCGTTGCTTCCAGAACAGCCATGTGAAAATAGCTTTCTTTCTTTTGTTTTGTTTTAAACATTATTACTGCTATTTCTGAAACATTTGGATAAATATTTCTTGGCAGGCATCCATGGCTGATCAGAGTCCCCCCCCTCCCCGCTCCCCCCCAAAATACTCACTCTCTATGCCAGGAGTGGGGAACGATAGCCCTTTTATGACTTGTGGACTTCAACTCCCAGGGTTTCTGAGCCAACATGGCTGTCTTAGGAATTCTGGGAGTTGAAGTCTCATAGCTGTCTCAGGAATTCTAGGAGTTGAAGTCCACAGGTCATAATCGTTCCCTACCTCTGCTCTATGCAGTTGGATTGGGGATTAATTTATTCCATTTTAATTGAAGAACATGTGAATGTGGGCACATCCTTTCTAGTTGCAGGTCTTGCTTTAAAGCAGGCCTTGCATTACCCCCATCCATGGCCGTTGCTATCTAAGATGCCATTTTCAATTAAGTTGTCCCTCTGTCCTTCTGTACTCTTGTGTAGCAACACTTTACACCAGGGGTCATCAAACTTGGCCCTTTTAGGACTTGTGGACTTCAACTCCCAGAATTCCTCAGCCAGGCACGCCAGGAATTCTGGGAGTTGAAGTCCACAAGTCCTAAAAGGGCCACGTTTGAAGACCCCTGCTTTACATTATGTTTTGATAAGAGCTTATTAGACCTTCCTCAACCCGTTGCTACTTGGGGATGTGGTGATGAAGCTGCAACTCAGGGTGAGGGATATTAAAGAAAAGGCAAACATATAGCCTTACCCAGTTACTACTAGGTTGCAAGCTTTAGTATGTTTCATAATTGTTCATGCTAGGAATGTCCACTCCTGTAAGGTGGCCGAAAGAGAGTTGAAGGACAAAAGTTGGATAAAGTTCCATTTTAGGTCAGGTTGTAACTTGGGTTTTGCCGTTAATGATGCCATGCCTGCAGCGTGAAAGGTGTGTTTGTGTACGTGTGTAGGTGCGTAAGGGAGAGAGAGAGAGAGAGAGTCTACACAGGTATGAATGAATGTCTGTGACGATCAAAACAATGTGGTGTACCATCACCACAAAGAGTCACAACATCCAAACGTGTTGAAGCTTAAAAGAAAAAGAGTTTTGAAGTTTGTTTTGTGGTAGGTTTTCTTGTGTTACGGCCATTGTGGGATTCCCCCCCCCTTTTTTTTTAATAGCCAATGGATTTTTTCCCCACTTATAAAGATCCCTGGGCCTGAAACTCCACATTGTAAAGATAGATTTTAGCATTTCAAGACCTCCTAGTTAGCGTTTTATGATAATGAAGTTTATATTTAAGATATTTTGCCATAAGGAATATGCCTATCAAAGAACAAAATACTATATCTCCTGCCCAATGTCTTGCCAAAGGAATTTCTCACTGTTTATTTTATTTTATTTTTACCACTACAGTGTTCTTGTATTAAAGCCAGGACAGGCACAATCATCCATTATAGTGTGGATTTGTGCCACTTACAATTTATGGGGTAGTTGGCCAGCCACTTAACAACCTATTTTTTTGCAATAACCAGGTCCATCAGTCCAGTTTGGTTTGGGCTGTATATAATATTCATGAAAAATGCTCAGGCCATGAGATATGAAATAGTTGGACAGCTCCACCCTAATGCCTTGCCATATGTGTATGTATGTAGATCTTTGGTCATTCGGGTTTTTTCCCATGTAGAATTGGAGGTATCAGGGCAACGTTTCGACGAAATCTCATCCGTCATCCTCAGGCTGGTGACTTCAGCTTCGTTCTTCTGGAAGTAGTGTGTGATAGTGGCTGTTTTTTTCTTCTTTTTTAAACTGCCAGAGGGGTTGTGTTCTGTGGGTGGAGGCTTTGCTGTGTTCTGATGGGGTGGAGGTGTGCTCTGATTGGGTGGGGGCTTAGCTGTGTTCTGATGGGCTGTGAGTGTGTTTTGAATGGGGGCTGTGTTCTGATTGGGTGGGGATGTGTTTTGAGTGGATGGGTTGGTCTCAGCTGCCAGCCTTAGACCTGAACTGGTGAGTTGTGAAGAAGAAAAAACAGCCACTATCACACACTTCTCCCAGAAGAACACACACACACACATTTGAAGCTAGTACACATAAAAACGATGAACTCTGGGATATAAGAGAAAATTCTTTATTGCTGAGCTTTCGTCAACAAGCTGTTGACATCATCAGAGCAAGGGCTGAATGATAAGGGAGTCAGTACAAGTATATGCCAGTTATAATCAAATTGTGGAATGTGGGTGTGGCTTGTTCGTGACAAGCTCGCTTGTTTATAATTACAGTGGTTCCGGCTTTGCTGGAAAAGGCCGGTCTCTGGTTGATTTTTAAAAGTCGTGCCTTGTTTGCGGTCGTCGCAGGCTTGATTCTGCTGTGGAAGGGAAGAATCAAGAATTAACCATGCGACAACCGCACGCAAGGGAATGAGACGACCTCCTTGACTCTACTTCGAATGAAGAGCCTGTCAGCCAGTGCATGACTACACGCGGCGCGACGAGACTTACGCGCCTAACAGCTGATACGCACCAAGCAGCTGCTAGGCGCGACTTTTAAAAATCAACCAGAGACCGGCCTTTTCCAGCAAAGCCGGAACCACTGTGATTATAAACGAGCGAGCTTGTCATGAACAGGCCACACCCACATTCCACAATTTGAACATTATAACTGCCATGTAAGTCTATGTACTGACTCCCTTATCATTCAGCCCTTGCGCTGTTTGCAAAATTATTTCAGTTCAGGATGTGACGATGCAAAAAGATTCTGAAGAAATGATCATTTATTTAAATAGAAGCACATTTATTTCTAACATAGCTTGTCACCCAATTGCTACCCAAAATAATAGAATAGGTTTACAGAAGAAGAATGCATGTCCCAGAAAAAATAGGAATAAGCACGTCAATCACAGTTCGTGGTAAGTTGTTTTAGCCATTAGATCTCTGACGATTTTAAGTATTATGTCAAGCAGAACACAAGACTATATTTTGAGTATTTCCGGACGTTTCCGCATCGCTGAGTATTATCAAAATGTCTCAGAATTATCCGGAACTTTATGTTCATTACGATACACACTGTAAAATCAGAATTCAGGCCTTATGAATTGTACTCACTTTTTCTGAGAGCAGAGAGATGAATAAAATGCTCTTGGAGTGATAACACATTCACCTGAAAAAAATGGTGACTCCAGTTTTAAGATAATCCCTGTTCACCCAAGGAAGGAGAAAACAGACAAAGGATTGAAAATACACGCTCACATCTTTCTGCAGGGCCCAACTCCAGCCGAAACCAGTAGTGTGTGTGTGTGTGTACAAAAGTTTCATTTTAACAAAAGAGAAGTTTGGATCCCTCAACAGAATAAATCTCTTCGTAAATACTTCCCTTTCCTTTCCTGGAAATGCTGCATTCTGGATTTTGCTGGTTCCATGAGAGAAACCTAATCTCTCCTTGCCTAGAATTGTAACAAAAACAGGATTTGACACCATGAAAAAAAAAGTTAATGGGTCGATGGTGGTGGACAAGTTCAAAGGGCAATTGGTTTGTCCAATGAATTTTCTCCAGCAACGTACAATCTCTTAAGGCGTACTTACGCAATGCCTGAGTGATATATAACTGCCTGCACATGCTGCCAAGGTGCCCAAGAACCGCTGTACAGCTGCCTCCAGATGTGCAGACTTCAGTGTGTACAGTCTCCAGATGTGTAAGCTTCTCTCCACAT
Source organism: Vipera ursinii (assembly GCF_947247035.1). Lineage (NCBI taxonomy): Eukaryota > Metazoa > Chordata > Lepidosauria > Squamata > Viperidae > Vipera > Vipera ursinii. The sequence goes on along the minus strand of NC_139515.1, from coordinate 7,962,079 downwards.
TTCTGGAAAGTGCTAAGATGAAGACAGCTGTTCCACACTGCGAATGGGCCCTTCAGCCAAGATTTGCTTCACATAAAAAAAACACGATCCTATGCGTTCCTCTCTGGCGCAGGGATTTTGAAATGCAACCGCTATTGACTTCGCGTTCAGTCAAGTCGTTCTTTTATCCGGTGCAAAGTACAAACCATGAGCTAAGAACTCACCACAAAAGTTGAGTTGCACTGAAACTTAAGTTAGCCTCCCCCAGCCAAGGCCATAAAGACCTGTCCTTGCTGGGAAGCAAGCCATCAGTCCCTATTTGAACATTTCTTTTCAAATGCGAGTTAAGTTTAGCTGGAATTGTCCCAAACTACAATATGGAGTTCTAAACAGCCCAGTTTGGATGGCTTGCAATCCTCTTTAGCCCTTGGAAATTTAAAAAGTCCTCAAAGGGGTGTAATTAAAAGGGGTTTCAGTAATGGAAAAAAAAATCGGTGTTTTGGAGCGATGATCTTTCTTCTTAGGGTACAGCCTAAATCATCCTACCTCATTCCCTGCTCTCTCTTATCGTTTTTCTACAAATCCCCAATCTGCCCACTCAGATATTATGAAGTCTGCATTCGATAAGCTATCCATTTCAAAAGAGAGGCAAGAAAATTAATCGTGCAGGTATGATGACCCCAGTGGGACATAGAGGACCTTACGCTTGCTATTGCTTCTCCGTTTTGCATGTCATCTTTCATGAGAATAGAACTGAAGGAAACAAAAAAGGGGAAGAGTTTTGGCAAGTCTAGGGTGGTATCTGTAGAGGCCATTCCTCATTAGTCTAAGGATGTCCAGCCTTGTCCACTTTCAAGACTTGTGGACTTCAACTCTCAGAATTCCTCAAGCCATTCTCATGCTGGCTGGGGAATTCTGGCAGTTGAAGTCCACAAGCCTTAAAGTTGACAAGGTTGGGCACTCCTGCCTTAAGGGGATGGAGATAAGAAGGCCATCTGAAGTCTCAATCCATGCTTTCTAGCCTTCAAGTGATGGCGATCTACGTGTGGGTCTAGGTGTCTCATGAGAGCAGCAGAAGGCTTCAGATGCAGCCCGTAAGTGAAAACTACCAGTAATTCATGTGGGTTGATAGACCTCAGGGTTATGTCTGTCAGATGGGTTAGTCTTTGAGCAATATTTATATTTTTCCATATATGAGAAGATTGATTAGGTTTACTCACAGGCAAGAGGGTGTACCTTGATGCAGTCATCCAGAGAATTGCCCTCTCTCAATTCCTTTTGCAGACTCTCCGAGTCGACCAAATTCCTAATGTGCTTTATATAATGTGAATTGGGCCTTAATTGTTATTGTACATAACAAACCTGTATTCTGATTTATTTTCCATTATCGAATAGCTCTGTGCTGTATTTTATTTTATATATATATATATATATATATATATCAAAAGTATTACTTTTGTATTCCAGCTGGGTTTGTTGGTTTTTTTTAAAAGCATTAATTCATGCACATTTATTCTGTTTATTACAGTATTTTAATGTTTTGGATGAAGGCCATCAGCTGTATGGAGATGACAAAACAATTCTGCTTATTTATTTATTTGCTCGGTATTTTTGCTGCTTTACTATTTTTTTTCCCCAATAAGATTTTCATTGCCAATAAAAGAGCCAACGGAACAAGCATACTTGTTTTAGTTATGTTTTCAGCTTCTGACAAGTGCAGTCAGTGAGCGGAAAACAGATCCGCTTAACAACTGCAGTGATTCATTTAATAACTGAAGCAAAAAAACCCAACAAATTCGATCTAACTTGCTTAACAATCAGCTTGCAAGTCAGGTACACTTCCTCGTTGCTACCAGCTCGACAATAATGAGGGGTGTGTGGTTGGAGGGAGGGAGCACAGCAGTTGTTGGCTTCGTGGGACTTTGCTGGCATCCCAAGGACACCACGATGCCAGCAATATCCCACGGCGTTGCAGACTTTCTCACAACAAAACGAACAGGGCACGATTAGTGGAGGTTTTGGACTGCGGGTAGCCTGTAGGGAAAGGGGGCAGATTAACTACGCTTGTTTTTACGTGGGAAAACCTAGATGATGATGATGATGATGGTAAGAAGAAGAAGAGGAGGAGGAGGAAGCAGCAGCAGCAGCAGCAGCAGCAGCAGCAGAAGAAGAAGAAGAAGAAGAAGAAGAAGAAGAAGAAGAAGAAGAAGAAGAAGAAGAAGAAGAAGAAGAAGAAGAAGAAGAAGAAGAAGAAGAGGAAATCCTAGTCCAATCCGCTTCTCAAGCAGGACACCCTTACAGCATTACAGAGGGGTGTGTGGTTGGAGGGAGGGAGCACAGCAGTTGTTGGCTTCGTGGGACTTTGCTGGCATCCCAAGGACACCACGATGCCAGCAATATCCCACGGCGTTGCAGACTTTCTCACAACAAAACGAACAGGGCACGATTAGTGGAGGTTTTGGACTGCGGGTAGCCTGTAGGGAAAGGGGGCAGATTAACTACGCTTGTTTTTACGTGGGAAAACCTAGATGATGATGATGATGATGGTAAGAAGAAGAAGAGGAGGAGGAGGAAGCAGCAGCAGCAGCAGCAGCAGCAGCAGAAGAAGAAGAAGAAGAAGAAGAAGAAGAAGAAGAAGAAGAAGAAGAAGAAGAAGAAGAAGAAGAAGAAGAAGAAGAAGAAGAGGAAATCCTAGTCCAATCCGCTTCTCAAGCAGGACACCCTTACAGCATTACAGACTAACAGAGTTGGAAGGGACCTTGGAGGTCATCTAGTCCAACCCTCTGCTCAGGAAGGAAATCCTAGTCCAATCCGCTTCTCAAGCAGGACACCCTTAGAGCATTACAGACTAACAGAGTTGGAAGGGACCTTGGAGGTCTTCTAGTCCAACTCCCTGCCAAACCCCAACTATTCCAGACAAGTGGCTGTCCAAAACCTCCAGTTGTGTTGGAGCACCCACAACTTCTGAAGGCAAGCCATTCCTCTAATTAAGATGCAGCCCTTCAGCACCAACAACTTGCATGGACCACTTGTGGCTCCATCTTTTTAGAATTACATATTATCGAAACAATATTGGCCACTGGGCTTAACCTCTCCCAAATGTTGATGATTTGAGTTCTGCTGCTTTATCGTATGGTAGTATTTTCATTTAATCCTATTGGTACAGTTAGGAAAGGGAGACACATAAATCAAGAAACCAGCAGAGGGAGCAAAACATCAGGCGTTGTTTGGGGGCCTCTTTGTAAGAGACAGCTTGGTTTTTCCAGGTTCCTAATGTAGAATGAAAAGGGACGCGGTGGCTCACTGGGTTAGGATGCTGAGCTTGTCGATCAGAAGGTCGGCAGTTTGGCGGGTCCAATCCCGAATGCCGCGTAACACAGTGAGCGCCTGTTACTTGTCCCAGCTTCTGCCAACCTAGCAGTTCGAAAGCACGTAAAAATGCAAGTAGAAAAATAGGGACCATTACAGTGGGAAGGTAACAGCGTTCCGTGTGCCTTTGGTGTCTAGTCATGCCGGCCACATGACCATGGAGACGTCCTTGGACAAGCGCTGGCTCTTCGGCTTTGAAACAGAGATGAGCACCGGCCCCTAGAGTTGGAAACGACTAGCACGCATGTGCGGAGGAACCTTTACCTTTACCTTTAATGTAGAATGATTTCAATGAAGGAGAATATTTGTAGCTCAGGGTTGAAGAATCTTGATGCTCTCTGAGCTTGGTTGTTTTCTTGCAGCTATTTCATTACCTAACTATGTAACATCATCAGTGCCCATAAGGAGTGGGTTTGCTCTGTTTATCTTCTAGTGCAGGGGTGTCAAACTGCAGGTCCACGGGCTGGACACGTCACATGGAAGCTGCACGCACCCCATGGCAAAACTCTCCCAATACGTTGTGCGACGTCATGTGCTATCGTGAATTTGGCATGTCTGTTCTAGTGGATATCCCATGACAGTGTTGGTGGAAGTGTGTCTTAGATGTTATTTGGTTGGGCTGTTTACCACTTACCTGTTAGAAAATCTGTTTATATATAGCAGCACAGATCAAACCAAGAGTACAGTCACCATGTGCTTTACTGCTTACCTACTTTAAACTGTAACAGGGAACAGGAAACTACTTAGAACGAAAAACATAGAGTGTATACCATAGATCCAAACTTGTAAACACTGCCCTCTACTGGCTGAATCCTACTGTTGTAGTTGTTGCACAAAAATACATTCCAACAATGAATTCCAACAGTTTGGCAGTTCCTTGACTATTTATTTCTTGCATGTTGGTCTGATGTGAGAAACAGAGATGAGATGGTTATCCCCATCTCAGCTACTGTAGGGGGCAAACATACTTGGAGTACAGTTGACCTGATTTCAAAGATAAGACCCATGGATTTTCACAATCCCTTATCTACCATTTCTCCAGGAAGCATGGTAGCAGATGTATAAATACAGTTTCAGAGGGCAGTTCCAAATTCAGATATGGATCCAGGGTTTCATGTGATAACATTCTAGCTCAGGGGTAGGCAACCTTGGCTCTTTTATGACTCGTGGAATTCCTGAGCCGGCATGGCTCAGCATGGAAACCTCTCCCTTTCTCCTCAGCATGGCTGGCTCAGGAATTCTGGGAGTTGAAGTCCACGAGTCATAAAAGAGCCAAGGTTGCCTACCCCTGCTCTAGCTCAAAGGAGTGAAGCTGTTCTAAAGACAATGACATATCAAGATTATTTTTTTATTAAAAAACATCTGGAGAGGAAAAATAAACCCTGATACCACAAGGCTGGTTCATGCTAACACAGAGGTGTTCAACCATAGCAACTTTAAGACCTATGTATTTCAACTCCCAGAATTCCTCAGTTAGCCAACCATGCTGGCTGAGGGATTCTGGGAATTGAAGTCCACCAGTCATAAAGTTGCCAAGGTTGGATACTCCTGTAGTAACAAATATCAGACAGAGTCACCTCTATAGACGTGTCACTTAAAAGCAATCTCTTTTTTTAGCTAAATAGCTACATAACTACAGAATTATGTCCTCCGTCATTGTTCCTATGAGACACTTCTTCGTAATACACTGAAAGCTTTTGAGCACTTCCATGCTCCTAAAAGGTTCTCCATGCACCCCCAGTGAGATGTTTTGAAGCTAGGTTGCATATATATAAAAATGCTAAAATGTGCAAAGACCTCAGTTTTATATCTTCCACTTCTTTGATGATCTCGTGGCGAGTCAGTGATAACTTAACGAGAGCGAATCCATGGTTAGTTAAAAAAAAACCTTAATAATTGGACAAGCCATATTGTATATTAAAGGATCTTTTATTATTATTATTATTATTATTATTATTATTATTATTATTATTATTATTAATTATTTAGTATGATCTCTTTAAGTCACAAAATATTCAGGAAGTATCTGGACAGCAGAATTCATGGACAGCTGAAATTATTCAATATAAAGATTAATATCCTACCCTCACATTTTGATTTTTTTAGACTGCTTTTTCTACCCCTCTGGCAGGCAGCATTTAAAAAAAAATAATTTAAGACAGCATAAGCTTATATCAGGGGTTTCATTGAGGGCCACATCAGCATTGTGGTTGCCCTCAGGGCGCTGGGTGGGTATGGCCTGGGTGGGCGTGGCCTACTGGGTGGGCGTGGCTAGAGTGCGTATGGCCTACTGGGTGGGCGTGGCCAGCTCTACATCGTTGGCATCAAGGGTGCCTATGGGGGCCTGGGCAGGAGTGGGACAGATCTGAGGGTCTCTGGCAGGATGAGGGTCTCTGGGCCAGGGCCAAGGCAGCGGGGGCCGTTCCCTCCCTGTTTCCAGGATGGCTTCGTGGGCCGCATGAAACCACTTCGCGGGCTGGATCCGGCCCCCGGGCCTTGTGTTTGACATGTCTGGCTTATATCAAGCCGTGCAACTCTCTTCTTCTGCTGCTATTCCTTTTTCCAAGGAAACATTTTAACTCGAAATATCATTTAACATGCGTCTTCTACAAAAAATAGCTCCAACCCCAAATAATAAGGCTGAATTGCAAGCTTTCCTGGGGTTACTTAATTTCTACCATGCATTTTTGCCCCACAAAGCAGCAATTGCAGAGCCTTTACACAGATTATTAGATAAGAAAACCCCATGGAATTGGACCAAGGTTCCGTGAACAGAGTTTTAGAAACCTCAAACAACTATTGTCCAGTGACTCAACCATCACACATTTTATAGAAAGCAAGCCCATCTGCATCGCGTGTGATGCATCACCTTATGGAGTGGGCACTGTATTGAGTCACATAGAGGGAAACAGGGAGCAAAGGCCTATTGCATATTACTCCCGAACACTGTCAAAGGCAGAAAGGAATTATGCGCAAATTGACAAGGAAGCCTTGGCAATTGTGACGGGAGTCAAGAAATTTCACGACTACCTGTATGGCAGGGAGTTCACCATTTTTACTGACCACAAACCGTTATTGGGGTTGTTCAGAACTGACAAACAGACACCACAAATTCTATCCCCAAGGATGCTAAGATGGTCCATATTCCTATCTGCATACACTTGCAAACTGGTCTACAAACCAGGCAGGGACATGGGCCACGCTGATGCATTAAGCAGATTACCGCTAAGAATCACTGAACCTGACCCAGCACCTGCGGAGCAGATCCTATCCATCCAAGATCTACCGGATTGCCCCCTCCAGGCGAAGAACATTGCTGCTGGCACCACAGCAGACAAGGTACTGTGCAGGGTCCAAATGTGGGTAGCATCTGGGTGGCAGGAAAAGAGCCCGGGTCCAGAGTTTCAGGCATATTTCATGAGGAGGCATGAGTTGTCTTCTCACAAAGAATGCCTTTTGTGGGGTAGCAGGGTCATTATCCCGGAGAAGCTTTGTGAGAGGGTTTTGCAGTCGCTTCACAAGGATCACCCCAGCATAGTCAGGATGAAGGCACGAGCTAGGAGTTACTTATGGTGGCCTGGTCTCGATAAGGCCATAGAGGAGCAAGTAGCGGGGTGCCACATATGTCAAAGGTCAAGGCCAGAACAGCTGCAGGCCCCCACACACAAATGGGAAGCGACACACACCCTGTGGTCCAGGGTGCATATTGATTATGCGGGGCCTTTCCAGGGACAACTGTTTTTGGTGGTGGTTGACAATCACTCTAAATGGTTGGAAGTAGTTCCAGTTTCTAGCATGACCACTGCAAAGACTGTTCAGGTGCTCCGGGGACTGTTTGCCACTCATGGGTTGCCTGATATGTTGGTCCCTGACAATGGCCCACAATTCACATCTGCTGATTTCCAGGCATTCACCAGGGCCAATTTGATTAGGCACGTCACATCCACGCCTTTCCACCCGTCGTCTAACGGTCTTGCAGAATGGATGGTGAGAACGACTAAGGACGCATTGAGGCGCATCATCAGTGGAGACTGGCACCAAAGGTTGGCTCAATTCCTTCTGGCACAACACACCACACCATGCACAGCAACTGGCAAGAGTCCTGCAGAGCTACGTTGGGGTCATCGCCTAATTACCAAGTTGGACAGATTACACCCCAACAGAATGGCAGCCCAATCGGATCAACCCCAACCTGACACCACTAGAGAACTTCACATTGCAGAAAAGGTTTGGGCCCAGAACTATGGGTCAGGCCATGCCTGGATTCAGGGGGTGGTGGTTGACAAAACGGGGCCTGTATCATACATTGTAGAGGTGGAGGAAGGCCGCCAGGTCAGAAGACACATAGACCAGTTGAGGAAGTGGAGCCCCAAAAAACCACAAGTTTCGGAGTCAGATCAACCTGCCTCTTCGGAGTTGGGGGAATGGGATAACCAATCTGACACCGGACAGTTACCCAGTAATGTTGGCTGGGCTGAGGAACACCAGGCCGGGGAACCCTATGACATTGGGGTGGATTGGGCTTGGAATCAGGATGCAGACCTGGGCAACATGGACACAGAGCAAACCCTGAAATGGTCAGCTAGAACCCATAGGCCACCGGCATACCTCAAAGATTTTGTGAGGTTTTGAGGGAGAGGTTATGACGCTTTTCAAATAACCGGATTCACACATTGGAGGTTCTCATCATGTTTTTTTTATTGGTTATCGTTAGTGTCTCAGTATGGGGGAAGTGGTGTTATGTATATAGGGGATGTTTCCGCAGTAGTGAGCCACTGACACCACCAGGTGGCATGGTACCCTGTCCGGATTGGCAGGGTAGTTCTTGGTGGGAAATCCAGATAAGGGGATTGGTCCCAGATATACCTGGCTAGGTATATAAGAGGGGCTAATAGGCCTTTGTCTTCAGTCATGTGTTAACTTCAATAAAGGTCTATTATGCTGAGCCCTGTTGTCTGGAGTCGTCCATGCGGTCCAGAACCCACTACATAATAATCTTGGTTTAACAGAGTGTGCGAGGCGAACAACAGCAGCAGCAGCGACAAAAACTCCCCAAATGATTAAATCCTCTAAGTTTACTCAATCCTCAAAACAGCTGTGGCTCACCTCTTACATAACATTCAAGCGAGATTTCTCTCCCCCTGCTACCTTGGCAACAGCCTAAAAATATTTAGACAAGATTTTTGGATTACGCCTTACGAAGAAAGCTTTCGTGGCGTGATGATCGGGTATCTGCCAACAGTTCTCAACCAAAAAGGAACAAGGGATGTTTGGAGACCACACGATGTCACCGTGGAACTTAAACCACCTTTTCCACACCTGTTTTTAATTAATTTCCTTCTCTGCCCTTATGGTCTTGTGCACGTGTCATGAACTGTGGTCTGGTGGTCACTGCCTAGGTGACTAAATGCTCCTTTCCACACTGGGAACTACTGGTTTTGATTTCGATCTTATCCAGCAGAGGAGAACCACCCTACAAAGCTGATGGAGATGACCACTTGCTAACAATAGGGAGGAATTCCAGATGGCTACATTGGTGGGCTGTATCGCCAACCCTTCGCTCTTGGGCAGAAGTCGTCACAGTCAGGTTTGGCTTGACTTCTTTGTCCCAGGGCATTCTGGGACTATTAAGAGACCTTGGAAAAAGTTCAGAGAAGAGCAACTAAGATGATCAAAGACCCGAAGACTAAAACATATGAAGAACGGCTACGGGACTTGGGTTTGGCTAGTCTAAAGAAAAGAAGAAACGGGCAACATGATAGCAGTCTTCCAGTATTTGAGGGGCTGCCACAAAGAAGAGGGGGGTCAAACTATTCTCCAAAGCACCAGAGGGCAGGACAGGAAACAATGGTTGGAAATTGATCAAAGAGAGAAGCAACCTGGAATTAAGAAGAAAGTTCCTAACAGTGAGTAAAATTAACCAGTGGAACAACCTGCCTCCAGAAGTTGTGGGTGCTCCATCACTGGAGATTTTTAAGAAGAGACTGGACAGTCACTTGTCTGAGATGGTATAAGTTCTCCTGCTTGACTAGAAGACCTCCAAGGTCCCTTCCATCTCTAGTCTATTCTGGGTCATCTCTAGGTTTCTACTGAAGACCCCAAAACAGGATAGGGAATAAGTGGAAGAGAACATTTGTAGCTCAGGGTTGAGCTGTGAGGTCTCTGAGCTTGGTGGTGTTCTTGCAGACGTTTCATTACTAAACTAACTAACTTCGTCAATGACAGGGAACATCTGGCAAACCACTATTTGCACCCTTATGGAAAGTTAGATTCAGCCTCCATTATCCGTATGCTTATCTGGAGTCAAACTTCTCACTGAATATGCTAAGATGTATTTCTCAGTAAACATTCGTAAGATGGAACTTTTAATGGCAGGTGCCTGAGGGTTTTTTTTAAGAAAACATATAATCCTGTCTCATAAATCAAGGGAATTTGAAATCAAGAATGTGCCTAGGTGACAGAAAGGGAATCCAAGCCACTGTTTAAGTGTGTGTGTGTGTGTGTGTGTGTGTGTGTAAATGCATGCACTCGCACAGAAACACATACAACTCTTACCTTGCTTGAATCTATACTGACAAGGCGGGGACAGGCTGGGTGGAAGGGGGCTTGGTTTCAATGGTCACAGGAGCCATTTTGACCTCACACTCTAGGTCTGCCAAAAGCGAAAGCAAGTTTGGACAATTTATGGCCTACCCTTCAATACTGCTAAGCTTGTAAGCTGCCCTGAGTCTTCGGAGAAGGGCGGGATATAAATGGAATTAAAATAAAATAAAATAAATAAATAAAATAAATAAAGTGCTAGTGTACGAGTTCGTGGCTTGGCCTTCTTGGATCCTCCGCTCTCTTCCTGTTCTCTGCTAACGTGCAAATCTGCTCACACTTACTAGCCTCAAAGAGCCTTATGATCCTGTGTAAGAAATTATGCTGAGGCTTCAAGTCAACAATTTGCATCAGGACAGAATGTTGGTTCCTGTCAGCCTCACCAGGAAGTGCAAACCGGAAACGCAACCAGATGAGCTAATTCTGCTTTATTGTGAGACTACCCTAACTCGCAATCCAGCAAGTCCGAAAGCACAAACCTTCCACAATCTCCTTTACAGCCCGAGAAACTAGGAAGGCTCGTTGCTGACTCTCTTTCTCTGACTATTATATAGGTGTGGGCTTAGTTGTCGCTTATCTGATCAGTCCCTCTTTGCTTCGTATCCCAAGGTCATTCGCATTACCATTTCATGTCTATGGAGATTCTTAGTCATCCAGGTCATGTTGTCCCAAAGGTTTTCTTTCTTCTTTCTTTCTTTCTTTCTTTCTTTCTTTCTTTCTTTCTTTCTTTCTTTCTTTCTTTCTTTCTTTCTTTCTTTCCTTCCTTCCTTCCTTCCTTCCTTCCTTCCTTCCTTTTCCTCAAAGGGCAACATGAGTCCCACCAGGCTCAAGGTTGACTCAGCCTTCCATCCTTCCGAGGTAGGTAAAATGAGGACCCAGATTGTTGGGGGCAATAAGCTGACTTTGTAATAATGCCGCTGGGGTGTGTGTGAAAGCCCTAATAAGCAGGCATATACATAGAATGAAGGCTACTGCTAAGCTTGTAAGCCGCCCTGAGTCTTCGGAGAAGGGCGGGATATAAATGGAATTAAAATAAAAAAATAAAAAAAATGACTTTGTTTTTCCTTGAAGATGTTTTGCTTCTCATCCATGAAGCTTCTTCAGTTCCGACCGAAGGGTGGAGATTGGAAGGATTTATATTCCGTGCAGCCATCTGGTTGTTAGTCCGCTTTCTGAATGAAATGTGTACAGATCTGTACATTGGAGAAACAAAACAACCACTTCACAAGTGTGTGTGTGTGGGGGGGGCACAACACAGGGGAACAAACCCCATCAGGACAAGATTCAGCGGTCCATTTGCATTTGAAAGACAAAGGCCACTCTTTCGAAGACAGGAAAGTCCACATTTTGGACAGAGAGAACCGCCGGCTTGAAAGAAGGATCAAAGAGACTATCTACATTTAGACTGAACAGCCCTCTCTCATCTCCTGTTTACAGCACAGTGCCAAGGAGGTTCCACACACATTTGCGCTATTCAGGTGACCCTGAGGGCACAGCTAAACCCCCAAGTGGCCTCAACGCCTCTCAGAAAGAGTACTAATGACCAGAGGACTGCAGAGAATGTAAATCCTTCATCATTCAGTCAGAACTGAAGAAGCTCCTCGGATGTGAAGCGATAGGCTTTCAAGGAAAAACAAAGTCCAGTTGCCTTTTGAGAAGAAGAAGAAAAACACTTTTGGGAAATCCTATTACAGTTGCCCTGATCTCCGTGTTCTGTACCAGCCTGCTACCGGCCCTGCAGAAAAAGGCAGGGACAACCCCTTTTACAAGAAGGCAAGAGGCTGGAATTACGCCTGCCAAATTTATTGCTACAAAAACAAACGGAACAAGACAAACCAAGAAACAGGAGCTTTAAGAAACAGGAACCATCCAAGCGGTTGCCTTCAGCAAACCAGCCCTCCCACACATTCCCCTTATATAGAGTTCAGGGCGTGGCTTCTCTCTGCCTCCTTTTGAGGAGGCCCATTGCCTTCCTCTGTTTACTCCTGATTGACTGCCTCCTGCGTCGGGCGTCCTTGAACAGGGCCAGCTGTGGGTCATCTTCATCCACGCTGTCAGGCTCACACAGCTGGGTCTCCGTGGTGACCAAGTGGGAGGGGCCTGGCTGAGGGCTCTCATCAGCAAGATCTTCAACCCCCTCAGCAAGGTTTTCAACACCCCCCTCCTCCTCCTCTGAGTCGTCCGACCCAACTGCCGAACCCACAGGCTGACCCTGAATCACAACACTCCGGACGGTTCACACGCGGTTACGTTTGGTGGGCCGGCACTCAACCATCTAGGTACTGTATCGAGTTAACCAACCTAATTCTAGGCCTGTCATCTTTCAAACAGGTACAACAACACACACCACTGAATCCAGGACAGGAGAATGAGACACAGCGAAAGTATTCCTAATCAGGGATCATAAATTCCCAGGAGGCAAGCTCAGCTTCTCAAATCTCAAAAGAGTCCACGAAGACTCTTTCTTCCGCAGCAGGGTCTACTCTGAAGTCAGTTTCACTGAAATTAATGACTTCTCCTAAATGCAGGCAGTCCTCAGCTTAGGACCACAACTGGGCCCCAGATTTCTCTCGCTAAGCGGAACGAGGCTTAGACTTCTCCCTTAACAACTGCGAAGTGAGCGTGCTTGTCAGGTGAGCCTTGCCCCATTTTGTCGCCTCTCTCGTCACAGTTGTTTAGTCAACCCCTGCAGGTAAGTCACACGGTTGTTAGGTGAATCTGGCTTGCCCACTGCTTGTCAGAAGGTCGCAAAAGGGAGACGGGGGGGGGGAAATCATGTGAACCCCGGACGTTGCCACCGTCATCAGTAGGAGTCAGTTGCCAAGCGTCCGAATTTTGATCACGACCACAGGGATGCTGCAACGGTCGTAAGATTTGGAGGGGAGAGGGAAACGGTCCTCAGTTGCTTTTTTTCAATGCCATTGGAACTTTGAACAGTCGCTAAACAAGGACTAGCTGCAGAGGGAAAGGAAAAGAAAAGCTTTCCAAAGGTGTTTCCCCGCCCCCCCAGCAACCTCTGCAAAGCAGGAGACACAGAGGAGAGCCATTTGTTGTTCTTGTTGTTGTTTTTTAAAAAACAACAACAACAGAGACAATCAACGGTCAATCTAGACTTCTGTCTCTGCAGTGGGACACACACTAAAAAAAACAAACATGGAGACTTCCCTGGAGATTAAATGCTGGACAGCGTAGCATCTGCTTGCAAGGGCCGGTCCCGTCCGGGCTGAAGATCAGGCTTTGGGGAAGGGCAACGATCCGGGTCTGTGTTTAGCTCAGCCGGCTTGCAGGGGAAGAGGGGGGCAGGGGGCTGAGGATGAGAGGCTGCCTCCGTGGGAAAGCGGGGGGCTGTCCCCAAAAGCGAGCGGCCTTTCACGGCTGAGGGGGCCAACGTTGCTGCCGGCGCTGCTGCTGCGGCCACGGTAAGGGAAGGAAAAGCAGTAGCACCAGCAGTAGCTCCTTGGAGAGACATCCCAGGATAA